>NC_134486.1:189138188-189289592 GCF_040206685.1 Ascaphus truei | reverse complement strand
GTGTGTATGTGGAGGGGAAGTGTGTGTATGTGGGGGGGGAGTGTGTGTATGTGGGGGGGGAGTGTGTGTATGTGGGGGGGAGTGTGTGTATTTGGGGGTCGGAGTGTGTGTATGTGGGGGGGAGGGTGTATGTGGGGGGGGGAGTGTGTGTATGTGGGGGGGGGAGTGTGTGTATGTGGGGGGGGATTGTGTATGTGGGGGGGAGTGTGTATGTGGAGGGGGGAGTGTGTGTATGTGGGGGGGGGAGTGTGTGTATGTGGGGGGGGGAGTGTGTATGTGGGATGGGTGTATGTGGGGTGGGGGTGGGGGGGGAGTGTGTGTATGTGGGGGGGGGGAGTGTATGTTGGGGGGGAGTGTGTATGTGGGGGGGGAGTGTGTGTTTGTGGGGGGGAAGTGTGTGTATGTGGGGGGGGGTGTATGTGGGGGGGAGTGTGTGTTTGTGGGGGGGAGTGTGTATGTGGGGGGGAGTGTGTGTATGGGGGGAGTGTGTGTATGTGGGGGGGGAGTGTGTGTATGTGGGGGGGGTGTGTATGTGGGGGGGAGTGTGTGTATGTGGGGTGGGAGTGTGTGTATGTGGGGGGGGAGTGTGTGTATGTGGGGGGGGGGAGTGTGTATGTGGGGGGGAGTGTGTGTATGTGGGGGGGGACTGTGTGTATGTGGGGGGGGAGTGTGTGTATGTGGGGGGGGAGTGTGTGTATGTGGGGGTGGGGGAGTGTGTGTATGTGGGGGGGGGGGGTGTATGTGTGGGGGGAGTGTGTATGTGGGGGGTGGGGGAGTGTGTGTATGTGGGGGGTGGGGGAGTGTGTGTATGTGGGGGGGGGGGTGTGTGTATGTGGAGGGGAAGTGTGTGTATGTGGGGGGAGTGTGTGTATGTGGGGGGGGAGTGTGTGTATGTGGGGGGAGTGTGTGTATTTGGGGTCGGAGTGTGTGTATGTGGGGGGAGGGTGTATGTGGGGGGGGAGTGTGTGTATGTGGGGGGGGAATGTGTGTATGTGGGGGGGGATTGTGTATGTGGGGGGGAGTGTGTATGTGGAGGCGGGAGTGTGTGTATGTGGGGGGGAGTGTGTATGTGGGATGGGTGTATGTGGGGGGGTGTGGGGGGGGAGTGTGTGTATGTGGGGGGGGGAGTGTATGTTGGGGGGGAGTGTGTATGTGGGGGGGGAGTGTGTGTTTGTGGGGGGGAAGTGTGTGTATGTGGGGGGGGGTGTATGTGGGGGGGAGTGTGTGTTTGTGGGGGGGAGTGTGTGTATGTGGGGGGGAGTGTGTGTATGGGGGGAGTGTGTGTATGTGGGGGGGAGTGTGTGTATGTGGGGGGGGGAAGTGTGTGTATGTGGGGGGGAGTGTGTATGTGGGGGGGAGTGTGTGTATGTGGGGTGGAAGTCTGTGTATGTGGGGGGGTGTATGTGGGGGGAGTGTGAGTATGTGTGGGGTGGGGGAGTGTGTGTATGTGGGGGTGGTGGAGTGTGTGTATGTGGGGGGGGGAGTGTGTGTATGTGGGGGGGGAGTGTGTGTATGTGGGGGGGGGTGTGTGTATGTGGGGGGTGGGGAGTGTGTGTATGTGGGGGGGGGGTGTATGTGGGGGGGGAGTGTGTGTATGTGGGGGGAGTGTGTGTATGTGGGGGGTGGGGGAGTGTGTGTATGTGGGGGGTGGGGGAGTGTGTGTATGTGGGGGGTGGGGGAGTGTATGTATGTGGGGGGGAGTGTGTGTATGTGGGGGGGGAGGTGTGTGTTTTGGGGGGAGAGAGAGTGTGTGTGTGAGGGGGAGTGTGTGTATGTGGGGGGGGAGTGTGTGTATTTGGGGGTGGTGTATGTGGGGGGGGAGTGTGTGTATGTGGGGGGAGTTGTGTATGTGGGGGGGAGTGTGTGTATGTGGGGTGGGAGTGTGTGTATGTGGGGCGGGGGTGTATGTGGGGGGGGAGTGTGTTTATGTGTGGGGTGGGGGAGTGTGTGCATGTGGGGGGTGGGGGAGTGTGTGTATGTGGGGGGGGGAGTGTGTGTATGTGGGGGGGGATGTGTGTATGTGGGGGGGAGTGTGTGTATGTGGGGGGGAGTGTGTGTATTTGGGGGGCGGAGTGTGTGTATGTGGGGGGGAGGGTGTATGTGGGGGGGGAGTGTGTGTATGTGGGGGGGAGTGTATGTGGGATGGGTGTATGTTGGGGGTGTGTGGGGGGGGGTTTGTGTATGTGGGGGGGGAGTGTATGTTGGGGGGAGTGTGTATGTGGGGGGGGGAGTGTGTATATGTAGGGGGGGAGTGTGTGAATGTGGGGGGGGGTGTATGTGGGGGGGAGTGTGTGTTTGTGGGGGGGGAGTGTGTGTATGTGGGGGAGTGTGTGTATGGGGGGAGTGTGTGTATGTGGGGGGGGGAGTGTGTGTATGTGGGGGGGGAGTGTGTATGTGGGGGGGAGTGTGTGTATGTGGGGTGGGAGTGTGTGTATGTGGGGGGGGGTGTATGTGGGGGGAGTGTGAGTATGTGGGGGGGAGTGTGTGTATGTGGGGGGGTGTATGTGGGGGGGGGGTGTTTTTGTGGGGGGAGTGTGTGTATGGGGGGAGTGTGTGTATGTGGGGGGGGAGTGTGTGTATGTGGGGGGGGAGTGTGTATGTGGGGGGGAGTGTGTGTATGTGGGGTGGGAGTGTGTGTATGTGGTGAGGGTGTATGTGGGGGAAGTGTAAGTATGTGTGGGGTGGGGGAGTGTGTGTATGTGGGGGTGGGGGAGTGTGTGTATGTGGGGGGGGAGTGTATGTTGGGGGGAGTGTGTATGTGGGGGGGGAGTGTGTGTTTGTGGGGGGGAAGTGTGTGTATGTGGGGGGGGGTGTATGTGGGGGGGAGTGTGTGTTTGTGGGGGGAGTGTGTGTATGTGGGGGGGAGTGTGTGTATGGGGGGAGTGTGTGTATGTGGGGGGGAGTGTGTGTATGTGGGGGGGAGTGTGTATGTGGGGGGGAGTGTGTGTATGTGGGGTGGGAGTGTGTGTATGTGGGGGGGGGTGTATGTGGGGGGAGTGTGAGTATGTGGGGGGGAGTGTGTGTATGTGGGGGGGTGTATGTGGGGGGGAAGTGTGTGTTTGTGGGGGGGAGTGTGTGTATGTGGGGGGGAGTGTGTGTATGGGGGGAGTGTGTGTATGTGGGGGGGGGAAGTGTGTGTATGTGGGGGGGAGTGTGTATGTGGGGGGGAGTGTGTGTATGTGGGGTGGGAGTGTGTGTATGTGGGGGGGGGTGTATGTGGGGGGAGTGTGAGTATGTGTGGGGTGGGGAATGTGTGTATGTGGGGGGTGGTGGAGTGTGTGTATGTGGGGGGGGAGTGTGTGTATGTGGGGGGGGAGTGTGTGTATGTGGGGGGGGTGTGTGTATGTGGGGGGTGGGGGAGTGTGTGTATGTGGGGGGGGGGGTGTATGTGGGGGGGGGGAGTGTGTGTATGTGGGGGGAGTGTGTGTATGTGGGGGGTGGGGGAGTGTGTGTATGTGGGGGGTGGGGAGTGTGTGTATCTGGGGGGTGGGGGAGTGTATGTATGTGGGGGGGGGGAGTGTGTATGTGGGGAGGGTGTATGTGGGGGAAGTGTAAGTATGTGTGGGGTGGGGGAGTGTGTGTATGTTGGGGGGTGGGGGAGTGTGTGTATGTGGGGGGGGAGTGTATGTTGGGGGGGAGTGTGTATGTGGGGGGGGAGTGTGTGTTTGTGGGGGGAAGTGTGTGTATGTGGGGGGGTGTATGTGGGGGGGAGTGTGTGTTTGTGGGGGGGAGTGTGTGTATGTGGGGGGGAGTGTGTGTATGTGGGGGGGGAGTGTGTGTATGTGGGGGGGGAGTGTGTGTATGTGGGGGGGAGTGTGTGTATGTGGGGTGGGAGTGTGTGTATGTGGGGGGGGTGTATGTGGGGGAGTGTGAGTATGTGGGGGGGAGTGTGTGTATGTGGGGGGGTGTATGTGGGGGGGGAAGTGTGTGTTTGCGGGGGGAGTGTGTGTATGTGGGGGGAGTGTGTGTATGGGGGGAGTGTGTGTATGTGGGGGGGAGTGTGTATGTGGGGGGAGTGTGTGTATGTGGGGTGGGAGTGTGTGTATGAGGGGGGGGTGTATGTGGGGGGAGTGTGAGTATGTGTGGGGTGGGGGAATGTGTGTATGTGGGGGGTGGTGGAGTGTGTGTATGTGGGGGGGGAGTGTGTGTATGTGGGGGCGGAGTGTGTGTATGTGGGGGGGGGGGTGTGTATGTGGGGGGTGGGGGAGTGTGTGTATGTGGGGGGGGGTGTATGTGGGGGGGGGAGTGTGTGTATGTGGGGGGGAGTGTGTGTATGTGGGGGTGGGGGAGTGTGTGTATGTGGGGGTGGAGGAGTGTGTGTATCTGGGGGGTGGGGGAGTGTATGTATGTGGGGGGGGGGGAGTGTGTATGTGGGGGGGGGAGAGTGTGTGTTTTGGGGGAGAGAGAGTGTGTGTGTGAAGGGGAGTGTGTGTATGTGGGGGGGGAGTGTGTGTATGTGGGGGTGGTGTATGTGGGGGGGGAGTGTGTGTATGTGGGGGGAGTTGTGTATGTGGGGGGAGTGCGTGTATGTGGGGTGGGAGTGTGTGTATGTGGGGCTGGGGTGTATGTGGGGGGGAGTGTGTTTATGTGTGGGGTGGGGGAGTGTGTGCATGTGGGGGGTGGGGGAGTGTGTGTATGTGGGGGGGGAGTGTGTGTATGTGGGGGGGGAATGTGTGTATGTGGGGGGGGAGTGTGTGTATGTGGGGGGGAGTGTGTGTATTTGGGGGGCGGAGTGTGTGTATGTGGGGGGAGGGTGTATGTGGGGGGGGAGTGTGTGTATGTGGGGGGAGAGTGTGTGTATGTGGGGGGGGGATTGTGTATGTGGGGGGGAGTGTGTATGTGGAGGGGGAGTGTGTGTATGTGGGGGGGGGAGTGTGTATGTGGGATGGGTGTATGTGGGGGTGTGTATGGGGGGGGGGTGTGTATGTGGGGGGGAGTGTATGTTGGGGGGGAGTGTGTATGTGGGGGGGGGGAGTGTGTGTATGTAGGGGGGAGTGTGTGAATGTGGGGGGGGGGTGTATGTGGGGGGGGAGTGTGTGTTTGTGGGGGGGGAGTGTGTGTATGTGGGGGGAGTGTGTGTATGGGGGGAGTGTGTGTATGTGGGGGGGGGAGTGTGTGTATGTGGGGGGGGAGTGTGTATGTGGGGGGGAGTGTGTGTATGTGGGGTGGGAGTGTGTGTATGTGGGGGGGGGTGTATGTGGGGGGAGTGTGAGTATGTGGGGGGGAGTGTGTGTATGTGGGGGGGTGTATGTGGGGGGTGTGTGTGTTTGTGGGGGGGGAGTGTGTGTATGGGGGGAGTGTGTGTATGTGGGGGGGAGTGTGTGTATGTGGGGGGGGAGTGTGTATGTGGGGGGGAGTGTGTGTATGTGGGGTGGGAGTGTGTGTATGTGGGGAGGGTGTATGTGGGGAAGTGTGAGTATGTGTGGGGTGGGGAGTGTGTGTATGTGGGGGGTGGGGGAGTGTGTGTATGTGGGGGGGGAGTGTGTATATGTGGGGGGGGGGAGTGTGTGTATGTGGGGGGGGAGTGTGTATATGTGGGGGGGGAGTGTGTGTATGTGGGGGGTGGGGGAGTGTGTGTATGTGGGGGGGGTGTATGTGGGGGGGGGGAGTATGTGTATGTGGGGGGGAGTGTGTGTATGTGGGGGGTGGGGGAGTGTGTGTATGTGGGGGTGGGGAGTGTGTGTATGTGGGGGGTGGGGGAGTGTATGTATGTGGGGGGGGAGTGTGTGTATGTGGGGGGAGAGGTGGGGGGGGGAGTGTGTGTTTTGGGTAGAGAGAGTGTGTGTTTGAGGGGAAGTGTGTGTATGTGGGGGGGGTGTATGTGGGGGGGGGAGTGTGTGTATGTGGGGGGAGTGTGTATGTGGGGGGAGTGTGTGTATGTGGGGTGTGAGTGTGTGTATGTGGGGGGGTGTATGTGGGGGGGAGTGTGTGTATATGTGGGGGGGGAGTGTGTATATGTGGGGGGGGAGTGTGTGTATGTGGGGGGGGGGTGTGTGTATATGTGGGGGGGGGGATTTTGTGTATGTGGGGGGGGAGTGTGTGTATGTGGGGGTGGGGGAGTGTGTGTATGTGGGGGGTGGGGGAGTGTGTGTATGTGGGGGGTGGGGGAGTGTGTGTATGTGGGGGGGGTGGGAGTGTGTATATGTGGGGCATGGGGAGTGTGTGTATGTGGGGGGTGGGGGAGTGTGTGTATGTGGGGGGGGAATGTGTATGTGGGGGGGAGTGTGTGTATGTGGGGTGGGAGTGTGAGTATGTGGGGGGGGTGTATGTGGGGGGAGTGTGTGTATGTGTGGGGTGGGGGAGTGTGTGTATGTGGGGGGTTGGGGAGTGTGTGTATGTGGGGGGTGCGGGAGTGTGTGTATGTGGGGGGGAGTGTGTGTATGTGGGGGGGGAGTGTGTGTATGTGGGGGGGATTGTGTATGTGGGGGGGGGAGTGTGTATGTGGAGGGGGGAATGTGTGTATGTGGGGGGGGAGTGTGTATGTGGGGGGGAGTGTGTGTATGTGGGGTGGAGTGTGAGTATGTGGGGGGGGTGTATGTGGGGGAGTGTGTGTATGTGTGGGGTGGGGGAGTGTGTGTATGTGGGGGTTGGGGAGTGTGTGTATGTGGGGGGTGCGGGAGTGTGTGTATGTGGGGGGGGAGTGTGTGTATGTGGGGGGGGAGTGTGTGTATGTGGGGGGATTGTGTATGTGGGGGGGGGAGTGTGTATGTGGAGGGGGGAATGTGTGTATGTGGGGGGGGAGTGTGTATGTGGGATGGGTGTATGTGGGGGTGTGTGTGGGGGGGAGTGTGTGTATGTGGGGGGGAGTGTATGTTGGGGGGGAGTGTGTATGTGGGGGGGGAGTGTGTGTATGTAGGGGGGGAGTGTGTGTATGTGGGGGGGAGTGTGTGTATGGGGGTAGTGTGTGTATGTGCGGGGGGGAGTGTGTGTATGTGGGGGGTGGTGGAGTGTGTGTATGTGGGGGGTGGGGGAGTGTGTATATGTGGGGGGTGGGGGAGTGTATGTATGTGGGGGGGAGTGTGTGTATGTGGGGGGGGAGAGTGTGTGGGGGGGGGAGAGTGTGTGTTTTGGGGGGAGAGAGAGTGTGTGTGTGAGGGGAGTGTGTGTATGTGGGGGGGGGAGTGTGTGTATGTGGGGGTGGTGTATGTGGGGGGGGGAGTGTGTGTATGTGGGGGGGGAGTGTGTATGTGGGGGGGAGTGTGTGTATGTGGGGTGGGAGTGTGTGTATGTGGGGGGGGGTGTATGTGTGGGGGAGTGTGTGTATGTGTGGGGTGGGGGAGTGTGTGTATGTGGGGGGTGGGGGAGTGTGTGTATGTGGGGGGTGGGGGAGTGTGTGTATGTGGGGGGGAGTGTGTGTATGTGGGGGGGGAGTGTGTTTATGTGGGGGGGGAGTATGTGTATGTGGGGGGGAGTGTGTGTATTTGGGGGGCGGAGTGTGTGTATGTGGGGGGGAGGGTGTATGTGGGGGGGGGGGAGTGTGTGTATGTGGGGGGGAGTGTGTGTATGTGTGGGGGGATTGTGTATGTGGGGGGGGGAGTGTGTATGTGGAGGGGGGAGTGTGTTTATGTGGGGGGGGAGTGTGTATGTGGGATGGGTGTATGTGGGGGGGAGTGTATGTTGGGGGGGAGTGTGTGTATGTGGGGGGGGGGAGTGTGTGTATGTAGGGGGGGAATGTTTGTATGTGGGGGGGCTGTATGTGGGGGGGGAGTGTGTGTTTGTGGGGGGGAGTGTGTGTATGTGGGGGGGAGTGTGTGTATGGGGGGAGTGTGTGTATGTGGGGGGGGGGAGTGTGTGTATGTGGGGGGGAGTGTGTATGTGGGGGGGAGTGTGTGTATGTGTGGTGGGAGTGTGTGTATGTGGGGGGGGGGTGTATGTGGGGGGAGTGTGAGTATGTGGGGGGGAGTGTGTGTATGTGGGGGGGTGTATGTGGGGGGGGTGTGTTTGTGGGGGGGAGTGTGTGTCTGTGGGGGGGGAGTGTGTGTATGGGGGGAGTGTGTGTATGTGGGGGGGGAGTGTGTGTATGTGGGGGGGGGAGTGTGTATTTGGGGGGGAGTGTGTGTATGTGGGGTGGGAGTGTGTGTATGTGGGGGAGTGTATGTGGGGGAGAGTGTGAGTATGTGTGGGGTGGGGGAGTGTGTGTATGTGGGGGGTGGGGGAGTGTGTGTATGTGGGGGGGAGTGTGTGTATGTGGGGGGGGAGTGTGTGTATGTGGGGGGGAGTGTGTATATGTGGGGGGGGAGTGTGTGTATGTGGGGGGGGAGTATGTGTATGTGGGGGGGAGTGTGTGTATTTGGGGGGCGGAGTGTGTGTATGTGGGGGGGAGGGTGTATGTGGGGGGGGGGAGTGTGTGTATGTGGGGGGGGAGTGTGTGTATGTGGGGGGGGATTGTGTATGTGGGGGGGGGGAGTGTGTATGTGGAGGGGGGAGTGTTTTTATGTGAAGGGGAGTGTGTATGTGGGATGGGTGTATGTGGGGGTGTGTGTGGGGGTGGGAGTGTGTGTATGTGGGGGGGAGTGTATGTTGGGGGGGAGTGTGTGTATGTGGGGGGGGGGAGTGTGTGTATGTAGGGGGGGAATGTTTTTATGTGGGGGGGCTGTATGTGGGGGGGGAGTGTGTGTTTGTGGGGGGGAGTGTGTGTATGTGGGGGGGAGTGTGTGTATGGGGGGAGTGTGTGTATGTGGGGGGGAGTGTGTGTATGTGGGGGGGAGTGTGTATGTGGGGGGGAGTGTGTGTATGTGTGGTGGGAGTGTGTGTATGTGTGGGGGGGGTGTATGTGGGGGGAGTGTGTGTATGTGGGGGGGAGTGTGTGTATGTGGGGGGGGTGTATGTGGGGGGGGTGTGTTTGTGGGGGGGAGTGTGTGTCTGTGGGGGGGGAGTGTGTGTATGGGGGGAGTGTGTGTATGTGGGGGGGGGGAGTGTGTGTATGTGGGGGGGGAGTGTGTATGTGGGGGGGAGTGTGTGTATGTGGGGTGGGAGTGTGTGTATGTGGGGGGGTGTATGTGGGGGGGAGTGTGAGTATGTGTGGGGTGGGGGAGTGTGTGTATGTGGGGGGTGGGAGAGTGTGTGTATGTGGGGGGGGAGTGTGTGTATGTGGGGGGGGAGTGTGTGTATGTGGGGGGGGAGTGTGTATATGTGGGGGGGGAGTGTGTGTATGTGGGGGGTGGGGGAGTGTGTGTATGTGGGGGGGGTGTATGTGGGGGGGGGGAGTATGTGTATGTGGGGGGTGGGGGAGTGTGTGTATGTGGGGGGTGGGGGAGTGTGTGTATGTGGGGGGTGGGGGAATGTATGTATGTGGGGGGTGGGGGAGTGTGTGTATGTGGGGGGGAGAGTGTGGGGGGGGGGGGAGAGTGTGTGTTTGGGGGTAGAGAGAGTGTGTGTGTGTGAAGGGGAGTGTGTGTATGTGGGGGGGGTGTATGTGGGGGGGAGTGTGTTTGTGGGGGGGAGTGTGTGTTTGTGGTGTGGGAGTGTGTGTATGTGGGGGGGGTGTATGTGGGGGGGAGTGTGTGTATGTGTGGGGTGGGGGAGTGTGTGTATGTGGGGGGGGAGTGTGTGTATGTGGGGGGGGTGTATGTGGGGGGGAGTGTGTGTATGTGGGGAGGGAGTGTGTATATGTGGGGGGGAGTGTGTGTATGTGGGGGGGGAGTGTGTGTATGTGGGGGGTGGGGGAGTGTGTGTATGTGGGGGGTGGGGGAGTGTGTGTATGTGGGTGGTGGGGGAGTGTGTGTATGTGGGGGGTGGGGGAGTGTGTGTATGTGGGGGGGGAGTGTGTGTATGTGGGGGGGAGTGTGTGTATGAGGGGGGTGGGGGAGTGTGTGTATGTGGGGGGTGGGGGAGTGTGTGTATGTGGGGGGGGGGGGGTGTATGTGGGGGGGGAGTGTGTGTATGTGGGGGGTGGGGGAGTGTGTGTATGTGGGGGGTGGGGGAGTGTGTGTATGTGGGGGGTGGGGGAGTGTGTGTATGTGAGGGGGGGAGTGTGTGTATGTGGGGGGGAGTGTGTGTATGTGGGGGGGAGTGCGTGTATGTGGGGGATGGGGGAGTGTGTGTATGTGGGGGGGGAGTGTGTGTGGGGGGGAGAGTGTGTTTTTGGGGGGGAGAGAGAGTGTTTGTGTGGGGGGGAGTGTGTATCAGTGGCTGTGTGCGTGCGTGCGTGCGTGCGTGCGTGCGTGCGTGCGTGTGTGTGTGTGTGTGTGTGTGAGCAAATGTATAGGTTTGTCGAACACTGTATATATATATATTTATATATATATATATACAGTATATATATATATATATATATATATATATATATATATATATATATATATATATATATATATAGTCATCTGTGTGATATTGCCTCTCTATAGTCATTTTTATTAAGTTCTTACATTGAGCCTATATTGAGTTTCTTACGTTTTCATTGAGGCTATTTTAAATTATTTATTTGATATATTTTTTACCAATTGTCTAGCTTTACAACACGTGCCCATTTGCAGTTATACCTTGCATTATGTTTTTTTTTTACCTTATACTTACTATACCTTTCAGCAATTTAATCACATTTGTATGTATGTTTTTATGTGATTTCGAAATCGTTGTTTCAATCTGTTTCTTGTGTAGCCATGTCCCACCCGGTTTTCT
Source organism: Ascaphus truei (assembly GCF_040206685.1). Taxonomy (NCBI): domain Eukaryota; kingdom Metazoa; phylum Chordata; class Amphibia; order Anura; family Ascaphidae; genus Ascaphus; species Ascaphus truei. The sequence goes on along the minus strand of NC_134486.1, from coordinate 189,278,972 downwards.
GGGTTTTGTGTTGTACTTCCCTTACCTCCGCTGACTCATGGGATGTTGTGGGGGAATGAGACTGGCGACGGGTTCACCGGGGGCTCCGGTTGGTCCCTCTCAAGGGCGCTACCATCTTGGAGGACTACAAGCCCCATAGTGCTTAGGGGCGATAAGACCATGTGACACCAGGGTACCAATAGAGCAGCTAGTTTCCTGGAACAGGAGATAGATCTTCACGGGCTGGAAGAGGAGGAGTCATTCAGAGCTGGGATGCCAAGAGGGTAGGGTGTTGGTGTGCAGGGCTCTGTGAATCCTGTACTAGGCCAGATTACCCCCAGTAGGCCACAGCTAGGCTACAACTTATCTCAGCTTGTGGTTACTAAAGGGACAGGCCCATGAGCATAGGGACACTGCCTTTGTAGTAATAGTGAGCCAGGGACACAGTGCCATCTGCGTGATCCTGATATTGTGGTCTGGGACCAGACCACTGATGGAAGCAGAGACTGTTTTCAAGGTGGGATCATCCTGCTGGATACCATCCCACTGTCACGGGAGACCAAGATTTATACACACATTAATACCGGGATTCTGGACTGAGCACACAAGATGAGTAAAATAAATTGTAATTTATTTATTTTCAGACAAACACACAAATCTTACACAATTACACTTAATAAAACACTTATTGGGTACAGGGAAACTAAATCAAATGTCCTTGGAACGAAACAAAGTCTCTGGTCACCCCTGCACGCATGCAAGTTGGTGCGCAAATTGATCCGTGTAACAGTTCCTGGCTAGGGGCATAAGTTGCCACCCCTATATCTCCGCCAAAAGGACAATGTTCATTCAGACTTTACAGGGTTCGTTTGGGAACCCTTAGCTCTAACGAATTCAAGAAGAGGGTGCAAATCTTCATTACGATGTAGGTTAACCCCTCACTTCGGAACCGCTGATGCTAAAGGGTTAAGGGTCCTATACCTAACATGCACAACCAATCCCGCCCGTGGGAACATTTCTCCCACCTATCCCCGAATTGCCAGTACTTTGCAAAAAGGGCAAAAGTTGCTTCTCGGTTTGCACGGAGCATGTGCTAACCTCACACCTGAGCTCCTTAGCATACCGGGTCCAACCCCTTACCTGGCGACACTAAGTCTGGGGTTTGGCCACAAAGTGTGAAGTGCCCATACTTCACACCGGTATCTGGTACTTACAATATCCCAGCCATCCTAACACCTAGGATCTCTGAGGCTTTTCACCTCCAAATTTCTCATAGACACTGAGGCACCAACTCTGCAGGGTGAATCTGCAGTACGGAGATGAAAAATCCCTCAGCTCATTCACCCTTAACATATTTAAATGTTAAAGGGTTTATTACCGGGCTGACAGAAAAAGTTTCCTGTCTTCACATTTAAACCCTGCACTGAAACACATTTTATTCTTTATATGTGGTTTCTACCTTTATAAACAATATAAAACAAATATGTATGTGTGTCATATTTTTTCAGCTACCTGGGATCCAAAAATTAGATTGCTAGCTCAATCCTAGCACAAGTTAGCCACTTAACTGGATGGGCTGTGATGTGGTCTGCGGTTTAACCTATTTTCCACGTCAATATGTTCAGCTTAAGTGGCTAACGAGACTGGTGGACACATTTTGACAGAAAACCACTTCAGCTAGACCGGGAACCACTTATCCAATTGACTTTGCGGTTTAGAGGTCTACGGGTTAGGAAGTGATATGTATGTATGTATGTATGTATGTCTTTATTTATATAGCGCCATTAGTGTACATAGCGCTTCATATTAGTAATACACGTGACAATCATATAAATAACAAATAATACAAATAACAGATCATGGGAATAAGTGCTTCAGATATAAAAGTAACATTTTGGAAGAGGAATCCCTGCTCCTGGGAGCTTACAATCTAATTGGTGGGGAGAATGTACAGAGACAGTAGGAGGGAGTTCAGGTAAATGCGTCTGCAGGGGCCAAGCTTTATGTATTGTGTATAGTACTAGCCATGGTGCTACTCATATGCTTCTTTAAGCAAGTGTGTCTTAAGGGGGTCTTAAAGGTGGATAGAGAGGGTGCTAGTCAGGCATTGAGGGGAAGGGCATTCCAGAGGTGCGGGGCAGAAAGTGAGAAAGGTTTAAAGCATGAGAGGGCTTTAGGGGGTAGAGATAAGACATCCTTGAGCAGAACGCAAGAGTTGGGATGGTGCATAGCGAGAAATTAGGGCTGAGATGTAGGTGGGAGCAGAAGAGTGTAAAGCTTGAAAAGTGAGGAGGAGAATTGAGTGTGAGGTGTGTTATTTGATAGGAAGTCAGGAGAGTGATTTCAGCAGGGGAGACACTGAGACAGATTTCGGAAATAGTAGTGATTCTGGCAGCAGCGTTTAGGATTGATTGTACAGTATGCTCATTTGCATGTCTCAGACAGGTCTGCAACCCTGCCTTTAACCATTATCACCCAGCACACAGCATACAGCACTTCCACTGCAGCAAGGGATTCTGGGAAATTACATGCAAATGAGCACACAGTGCCACCTTTTGTCTCAAGCTCACATTACATGAACAACCCTTAAGCCAATGCATGCTGCTTTAAACACAGCTTTTAAACATAGGCTGGGATGAGATGCAAAGCCAGTAAACCCACTCACAAACAGACTGTTTCGACCATGTGGGTCTCTTCAGTGTGAGGTTGGTTGTACTGGCTTTGCTGGTTTGAGACTGAGGGGTTCATGCAGTAAGCAGCGGAAAGGCAATTATCGCCACTTTCCCACCAAAAATGGCTACCCCTATTCAGTAAGGGGAGAGAAAGTGGCGAGAATCAAAAAAAACGCCAGTTGGCGTTCACACTCTAGAATGGCGTTTTTCTGGCGGATCAGCCACGCAAGAAAAAGTTGGCAAGTTGATGGTGAGAGGCTGCTGATGAGTGGCGGATCGGCACTTAGAAAAATTTCTGGCCTTTTTACTGGCTGGGATTGATGCCGGTGGTCTCCGGAGCTGATACCATTAATACCAGCACCGGACCCCCCCGGCATGCATCCGAGGCAGGAAAAATTCATTTAAAGGCCACTTCATTACCTTAGCGGCTAACCGCTAAGGCAATGAAGGGTTTAAAAAGCCATGCCAGGTTTATTGTGGGTAGCGGGGGTGGGTGAAGGGGGTATTTGGCCCTTGTTGTTTGTTTAGGGCTTGCGGGGGGGTTGCGGGTGTACTTAACCCCTTCACGACCGTAGCAGTTAATACCGCTACGGTCATGAAGGGGTTAAACCCTATTGCTACCCACCCGCAAGCCCTAAACAAACCACCGTTGGGGCTAATACCCCCTTCACCCAGCCCCGCTACCCACAATAAAAAGAAAACACACACAACAGCCCCACACTAACTAAAGAAATATATATATATATATATATATATATATATATATAAATATATATATATATATATATATATAGACCATACGATACCGGTTGCAACACGACAACAAGGGACAGCACGCACGTAAGTAAATCAAAAATGTTCTATATTTGATAGAAGACACAAAAACCGACGTTTCGGTCCCCCAGTGGGACCTTTCTCAAGGTGGTGCAATTGAATGCAGTGCACAATACATATATATATATATATATGTAGCGGTCATGTAAAATGCCTACAGTCATCTCTCCTGCTGGCAGCAAGGCCTGGTAAGTGTGGGCATGCCAGCAGTAATCATGGAGGTTTTCCCTCACACCCTGGTGGGGTGCCCTGTGTATGGATGGGACTGGTCACATGCTCTGACTCCATGGTTAGTGATGTCAGAGGTGTGTCAGCCTCAGAAGTTACATAAGGCACAGCACTGTGTCAAGAGTTAGTTCTGTCAGCGTTCAAGGCGAGTACAGTTGCTGGAAAGTTTTTGCAAGGTTCAGGAAGGAGTTCAAGTTCTGCAGAGTGTTAGTTATGTTCTAGTAACTCCATGGGAGACTGTGTCCAGGGACCTGGCACAGGGCAGTGATTCCTGCGGGAATAGTGAATCCCTAATCTAGGTGACATACCTATCAAAGGGGAGCACGGGCGAGATGATCGGCTAAATACACCCATTGTGGAGGGCAGCTATGCCCACCGTGACAATAAAGATGGAGCTGATCAGAGAAACCCCTGTGTGTGAGAGTCCAATGATTGCACAGGAGGTTGCACCACCGAGGAGTTCCTCGTCAGGATCATCCCCATGCGGACGCAGGGGCCCTGGTGAGGTGGAGGCGCTGCACTGGAAATAGGTGAGACTCAGCACACTACCTCAGCTGCCTGTCTGACGGGTCCTCCCCACACACCATCATGCGGGAGACTCAGGAGTCCTGTAGCCAACAGGTGCACCATCAGGCATATCTACACTGTAATGGGGTCCGGTTAGACCACAGGGGCCAATGTGAGATTGGGTGGGTCAGGCCGGGCCAGAAATACCGTTACATTTGGAGGCGAGCTGCTGAGATCAGATCTGTCATCAGGACAGGCTCTAGCTAGGCACACTGGGAAACAGGGAGAGAGTCTGCTGCCACTCTGTGCTGCGTAGGGACGGACCTAGGGGTGGTCAGGGGGCTGACAGGATATTTTCAGTTCGCAGGGACAACCTAGGGGCCTGAAAGGAGTGAGGGGTTTGGAGCCGGGCTATAGCTGACCGAGTCACCTTGAGGCAGTGCTAGTTGGTAGGATGCCAGAAGGGATAGCCTGTTAACATGGTCAGGAATCCTGGAGAGGGTCTGCGCTAGGCTGACCAAGACAGGTAGACGCCCCAAGTACTGCATGGCAGAGCCAGAGTACCTAGCCCATTCTAGACACTCACCGTAGGGAGCACAGACTGGGAGGAAGGAGTAACAGCAGACACTGAGAGAGTGAGCCTAGCCTGAGGTAGTGCAACACTGGGTCACACCTAGATAAGGTACACATGTGGTGGTGCATCTAAAGCTAATCTTTATTGTACCGGTGTGGTGGCTGCCCCGCAGAGTGGAGCCCCATGTACGATAACTGTTACGAGAGAGTGGAGGATCCGCGTGGGGCGGAGAACATGAAATGGCGGACAGAGGCTGATGGGGAGGGCACCCGTGGCGTGCAACCCATTGAAGAGCAGACTGTCGCCGAGTTATCATTGACCAATCTGCTCTGGAGCGGAGCGAAGGCCGTGGCTGCCCCGTTTTTATCCTGTCTGGGACAGCGAGGGGCCACCCTTGAAGAGTGTGAGGAAATTGTAATAATTGGGGGAGAACCCCGCGAGGAGAGCAAACAAATGGACTTTTTGGGCGTAAAAGTCAATCAAAATGGCGGTTCCCGCTTGCTAGGGAAACCGCATGGGACAGTCACAGAAAATGTGGCTGGTGCAGGACTTGCAAAGAGTTGGCCGGGAATGGCGCGAACAGCAGAGCCCCGCCCTGATGGGGGGCATGGCGCGAAAGCTATGGCTGCGCCGGGATGGACAGTGACTAACTCAGCCCCTGTGCTGAGTCAACCGCTTAGTCTATGGGACCCTCCCCTGATTTCTACCAGGGGGAGTGACTTTCAACTATGGCCTGTGGGAATGCACCCACTGGGCCCAGGGACTGATATCCAGACGGCGCCACTACAAAAAGTAGTTCCGGCCGTGGAAGAGCCGTGCAAAAAGGATGGTTATCTTGCACAGAGGGCGGCTGCCAGGAGAAGGCGGGAACTAGCCGCGGGAAAAGACCCCCACCCTTGTGGGGAAATTGGCGCGAAAACGCTAACCGCGCCCACCAGGACTGAGAGAGGTGCGGCCTTAATTAAGGGGCATGATATTCCCCTGTGGGACCCGCCCATTATTGCAACCCCTGGGGGCGGGTTCCAGCTCTGTCAGAGAAGGGAGGAGCCGAAGCAGGGAGTGGCGGATCCAGCAACTTCCACCAGCCAGTTGCGAGGAACCACTAAGCTGGAAAGACCTTTACAGAGAGTGGCTCCTGTAAAGAGAATGGCCTGCTCCTCCACTGTGGGCACAATGGTCTCTACACAGCCCTACTCAGTGCCCGGCGGGGTGCTAGTAGTGAGGGTGGCCAACACCGAGACGGTGGTCGGGCTCTGCCTACAATGCGGGCTGCCCGGAGGAACGGTCAACACGGCGGCACGTTGCCCTCATTGCGGGACTTTGTACCTGTGGCCTATGCCCACCTTTATTCCTATACAGCCTGCTGACCCCCCGGTGGATGTGACAAGGCGCTCCGCCGAGTCCCCGGGCGCGCTATGGATCAACCGCGCGAGTCCCGGAGACAAGGGACTGGAGCCGGTCAAGTCGGCTGGGTCAATGGCGATCGAGGCGGCTGAATCAATCCCCGCAATCGGGGAAAAGAGACTGTCACCCCGCCCGGAGACCCCTAAGTCAGGAAAAGGGGATTACTCAGACGAGGACCTCCGTGAGCTGGCGGTGGTAAAAACGGAGCTGAAAAGGCAGACTGGGAGAACGACACCCCGTGGGGTGAGTGGCAGGACGTCCCCAGCAGATCGGCGACCCGACCGACGGAGTCCCGCCATCCCAGGACCTGGCGGAGACGGGAGAGAGACGCCTACACCCCTGCGGACGAGTAAGCCAAGCAGCCCTATTACTTACCTGGTTACAGCGGACGGCGAAGCGCTGGAGGGGCCGCGCCAGGCCCCGAGCACACGTGGAGTGGCGGCATCACTTCCGGTGGCGACGGCGGAGCAACCGGATGTCGTCGTGGAAGAAGAGATCCCGCATGGGGGTCCCACTCAAGATGGTGACGCTTCCGGTTCCGGGGAGGACGTCACTTCCGGTGGCGACGGCGGAACCCATGAAGAAAAAGCAGCGACGCTTCGGCGATCGGGGGAAGGTCCCCGATCACTTACAAGGCCCAGAAATTGGAGAGACGATATCAGGACTGAGGAGGGTGAGACATCATCCTTGGACCAGTCTACGGACAGCCAGGAGCGGGTCGTAACCCCGTGGGGTCCCGTTCCGTGCCCCTATGCCCAAACCCCCGCCATAGTTAATACCCCTACCCCCATCCCACGGTCACCGGGTTCACCGCCTAGCCTGGAGTACGTGGACAATTCACAAGGGGGAGAGGGAAGACGGACTGGGGAAAGGCAGCGCAGTGGCGCTACGGAGGGCGATTCAAGGGGAGAATTGAGAGTGGCAACTACAGCACCCCAACCCGTAGTAAAGGCCTCGGGGTCGTTTAGGTGGTCTGTACCGCGGTCTGAGCGGTCATCAGGGGTATTTTCCATGGACGATGATAGGGACTCAGGAGGGTCAAACAGATTCCGGGAGAACCGGTGGTGGGCCCCATTATTTGAAGGGTACTCGGCCTGGATGGACCGCACTCGGTTCCTCATCCGGCGAGAGGATGTAGTGGACTATTGGTGGGCGGTGGGAGAGTTCACCCCAGAACAGAGGGACAGAGAGCTGCAGGAGCGATGGCTGCAGATTGAGAATAGGGAAATAGAGCCTATGGGTCCCAGTATTTTGTCAGACCCCGTGGACCCTGACGAATCCCTATCATGGGTGCTGCCTGGGAGGGGAGGTAAGGCTGACCTGACTAGAATTAGTAGGGCCGAGAGAACCATAATGGCTCGGTATAAATCTTCCCACGGGTTGGAGTACCCGTATGTCCCTGAGCCTCTCATGGATGAGATAGAGGACAACCGGGATAGGTGGCTTAGGGAGGCCATAGAAATGCACCTAGTGGGGAGAGGGAGTTCCGTGATAGGAAAGAAGGCCGAGGAACGGATAGAACATTTAATCCGCATATGGGCCATTGGGAGAAATATCTATAAACACAGAGTAACATATAGACCAGAGAGGGGATTACCCAGGCATTTCTCAGTAACAGTTCTGGATATGGGGGGTAGAGAAGTAAAGAAACCGGACCCCTATCACTATTTTTAGGTGGTACTGTGCATCACGCGGGTCTGTGGCTGCTGGTCGGGGCGGGCTTGGCGGATGACTGTATTCATGTGTACTGCATTATGAGGAAATTTGTGTGATGTTAATTATGTTTTCCGTTACAGTGCTTCCTGGAAAGAGGTATACAAATTTAGGTCCCAGCGAGGACGATGGGATTCACCAGGGGGAGAATGTAGCGGTCATGTAAAATGCCTACAGTCCTCTCTCCTGCTGGCAGCAAGGCCTGGTAAGTGTGGGCATGCCAGCAGTAATCATGGAGGTTTTCCCTCACACCCTGGTGGGGTGCCCTGTGTATGGATGGGACTGGTCACATGCTCTGACTCCATGGTTAGTGATGTCAGAGGTGTGTCAGCCTCAGAAGTTACATAAGGCACAGCACTGTGTCAAGAGTTAGTTCTGTCAGCGTTCAAGGCGAGTACAGTTGCTGGAAAGTTCTTGCAAGGTTCAGGAAGGAAAAGGGAGACCAAAAAGCGCACCAGCACAAACGGAGCAGGAAGAAACCAGAACAAAAAAATGATTAAAAGGGCACTTTAATGTGGCAAAAGACCCATCCAATGCATTTTGAACGTCGCAGCGTTCTTTTTCAATGTAGCACCTTAGGTCCCTTGCAGTCAAGATCAACCTGTGGCAATGTTTGCTGAGAGCGAGACACACAGCAAATTTTCTGCCTTCAATTTATCACTAGTTTCTCCATGTGACAGTGTCTGCATTATGTGTTTATGTTAGTATTTAAGGTGTCGCTTCCTGAAAGGATACATAGTCATCAATGCATTATCATTTCTTACACTACGCATTATGCGTTCTATGCGTTCTATGGCTGAATGCTTTCAGCATTTATATACTGTCTTTTTTGTTTGTGCAAATTAGTATGCTTTGATGCACTGTTTCACTTTCTATGTATGCTGGTGCATTACAGTGTGTCAGATACCTCAGGTCCCTTTTAGTCAAGAGCCACCTGTAGCAATGTTTGCTGAGACTGTGACACAGCATTTATTACCAGTTTCTCTATTTGACATTGTCTGAATTATGTATTTTTGTTGGTTTTTAAGGTGTCGCTTCCTGACAGGATGCACAGAGTCATCATTGCATTATCATTTCTTACACTATGCATTAGGTGTTATATGGCTGAGTGCTTTCAGCATTGATATATTTACCTAGATTCCAGTCAGCCACGTCATCCACACGTGTGTGTATATATGTTTTATTCCCTCACATTTTTTTGCACATTTACGGTGAGCACATCAGGTGTTACACATGTTTCGCTTAACTTGCAGTTACAATGTGTATTTTGCACGTCCCTGAAATAGTTAATCCATCCAGGTATCAGCTCCAGATCAGTTTAGCCCATGCGCACTCTCTCCGGTTATCCAAGATATCGCTGGGTCTGGCAGACTTATGTAGTCTCTCAGCAGTAACATTATGCAATTCCTGAGCCTTTTGCGCATGCCTAAACACATATCAGGTAAACAAATATAGAGTTAATATATTCAAAATGGACGCTCTTTACCTGCTGATACTGTGGATGCATGTCACATAGGCAGGTGAGGCTTATTAACTGTGATTGGTTTTGTTGAATTGCACTGGAGTTTGGGGTATATATATGTATTGTACACTGCATTCAATTGCACCACCTTGAGAAAGGTCCCACTGGGGGACCGAAACGTCGTTTTTTGTGTCTTCTATCAAATATAGAACATTTTTGATTTACTTACCTGCGTGCTGTCCCTTGATGTCGTGTTGCAACCGGTATCGTATGGTCTGTTATTGCTTTATGGGATAAGCACCAAAACTTATTTACTTGCATATGGTGTGCCGGCTGTGCATTGGATTATATATATATATTTATATATAATCCAATGCACAGCCGGCACACCATATGCAAGTAAATAAGTTTTGGTGCTTACACTGGCGACACACTTTATTCGAGCTCGGCTAGTCCCGCGAATTCGGGTATACTCGGGTGTATTCAGGTTTCTGATCGTTTTCTGCCAGAGTGTATTGCGTTCTTTTCCGGCAGGGATTTAAGCTTTTTATTCCGGCTTGCTGAAATACTGCAATGCCGTGAAAATACACATGGTGGCGCTTGCGAGCTGTTCTCTGTGAAGCCGTCCCCTATAATGAATTGTAATGCAGTATATACTGTATACTGTATACTGTATATATATATACAGTATATACTGTATAACAACAACCCCTATAAGCCCTAACATACAGTACTGTACACATACAGTACTGTATACTGTATGCATATACATAAATGATACTACTGTATGGGCGGCGGGGGCGTGATGTGTTTGCAGCAGAGAGAGATCCGCTGCTCTCTCTCTGCGCAAACATCGGCACAATAAAAATTATTTGAAATACATTTTTATTGATAGTGTAGATGTGCAGGGGGTCTCTGGAGCTGAACCGCGTTGGTTTCAGGTCTGGGGACCCCGTGCCCCCCGAGATACAGGCCCCGTAAGGTATTTTAATAATATTGTACAGTGAGCAGGGGGTTCCCTGAGCCAGAAATTAATGCTCATGGACCCCCTCTGCTCCTGCTCAATATTATTAAAAATACAGAAATGCTGCGTCATTACCATAGCGGATAGCCGCTAAGGCAATGAAGTGGTTAACCCACCGTGCCCGCTTTATTGTGTGTAGTGGGGATGGGTGAGGGGGGTATTTGGCCCTTGGTGTGAGTTTAGGACTTGCGGGAGGGGGGGGGGGGTTGCGGGTGCACTTAACCCCTTCACGACCGTAGCAGTTAATATCGCTACGGTCATGAAGGGGTTAAGCCCTCCCGCTACCCCCCCCCCCTCCGCAAGCCCTCCCCAACCATCGTTGGGGCTAATACCCCATTCACCCACCCTCCCGCTACCCACAATAAAAAAATACACACACACACAGCAGCCGCCAAAAAATAAATAAATAAATAAATGACAATAAATACATTTGAAATACATTTTTATTGATAGTGTAGATGTGCAGGGGGTCTCCGGAGCTGAACCGCGTTGGTTTTAGGTCTGGGGACCCCGTGCCCCCCGAGATACAGGCCCCTTTAGGGGGTGCCGGTATCCCTCTGCTTGGTTTAAAGGTCCGATCACGTGACCGCGGCCTGTAAACCAAGCAGAGCAGAGGGATACCGGCACCCCCTAAAGGGGCCTGTATCTCGGGGGGCACGGGGTCCCCAGACCTGAAACCTGTGCGCTTCTGCTCTGGAGACCCTCTGCACATGTACAGTATCAATAAAACACATACAATATACAGTATAAATAAACACTCGTTCTTTACCTTAGCGGCTATGCGCTATGGTAAAGAAGCATCATTTCTGTATTTTAATAATATTGTACAGTGAGCAGGGGGTTCCCTGAGCCAGAAATTAATGCTCAGGGACCCCCCCTGCTCCTGCTCAATATTATTAAAAATACAGAAATGCTGCGTCATTACCATAGCGGATAGCCGCTAAGGCAATGAAGGGGTTAAGGCATAATAAACAATTAATACATTCAATACATATTTTTCACGTCTGTGTTAAAACTCCCTGCCTTCTCTCTAATCTATGTAAACCCCCCTCCCCCTATTCTCGCTTTTAAAACGCCCTGCCTTCTCTCTAATCTATGTAAAACCCCCTCCCCCTATTCTCGCTTTTAAAACGCCCTGCCTTCTCTCTAATCTATATAAAAAACCCTCCCCCTATCCCCCTATTGTGTGTGTGCGTTAAGCTTCCCTGCAATCTATGTAAAAAAAAACTCCCCCTATTGTGTGTGTGTGTTAAGCTTCCCTGCAATCTATGTAAAAAAAACCTCCCCCTATTGTGTGTGTGTGTTACATCTGCCTGGCCTGTGTTTCTGAGTGCTGAGTGCTCTGCGTTAAAGGCCCCGATCACATGATCGCGGCCTGTAAACCAAGCAGAGCAGAGGGATACCGGCACCCCCTAAAGGGGCCTGTATCTCGGGGGGCACGGGGTCCCCAGACCTGAAACCTGTGCGCTTCTGCTCTGGAGACCCCCTGCACATCTACACTGTGAATAAAACACACACATCATTAAAGAATCATTCTTTAGCTTAGCGGCTATGCGCTATGGTAAAGAAGCAGCATTTCTGTATTTTTAATAATATTGTACAGTGAGCAGGGGGTTCCCTGAGACAGAAATCTAATCTCAGGGGACCCCCTGCTCCTGCACAATATTATTAAAAGTTCAGAAATGATGCTTCATTAGCATAGCGTATAGCCGCTAAGGTAATGAAGGGGTTAAGGCATAATAACCAATAAATACATTCAATACACTACCCACTACCCATGGCAACCTCCGCTGCTGTACAGTAAAACAGAGAAAAAAATTAACACTTTCAAAGTAATGTCCCCTAACCCCTTAATCACCATAGCGGTTATTAACCGCTACAGTCATGAAGGGGTTAACCCACCCTCACCCACCACTCGGGACGCCTACTGTACATACCCTCCCACTCTAACCCCCCACCCCGTGAGGCCTAACCACCCTCAACCCTCACCCACTAACTACCCACAAGGGAGGCCTACCCACATACCGTTGGGGAAACCCCCCCACCCCCCACCCCCAGTCCCCGCAATCAAAACAATGCACAGCCCCACAATAAACAGCATTCTATTTATTAAATACATTACCCACCCCCTGTGCCCCCCCCATAAATACAAGATTTATTCTTTTACATTCAGGGTCCATAACGCAGCCCCACGCTAGTCCCCGGTGGGCTGGCAGGGCACCTGGACAGACCTACAGTTTACCAGCAGCATTCCACAGGTTCTGGAGGCCTGCTGGTGGATCCTGCCAGCACCATGGCGCCCAGGTGGTCTCCTTGGGTCACCGTGGAACACAATTGGGTCCCCACGGTAGGCCCAAGGATGTCTGGGAGCCCCGGGTCAAACCCACAGGTGTCTGCGGGGCCTCGGGTGGTTCCCATGGGGGTCTGGGGAACTCACGGGTGCTCACTACGGGTCCGCGGTGCCCCCACAGAAGTGGGACCACACATCATCATCCCCGCACCTACGGGTCGGAGGTGCCCCCACAGAAGTGGGACCACACATCGTCATGCCCGCAGACTACGGGTCCGCGGTGCCCCCACAGAAGTGGGACCACACATCATCATCCCCGCATGTGTCACCCGTGGAACCACCAGCCTGATACCCTTTAGGATACCCGAGGATTCCCCGCGGGTGGTCTCCAGAGGTCCCACGCAAAACCACGGAAGTAACCCTGAATGTAAAAAAAATAAACCTGGCCTATACATTCAATACATACACCCTCCCCCCCAACACCTACAGTACAATAATGTGCAAAATAACTATTATCCAGATATGGATAATACATTAATTGCCCATTATTAAAAACATTAACTAGCATATACAGTACAAATAAATAAAGTACTACTGACCTCATCAATACGAAGTGTCCGACGCCAGCGCCTTCCTTCTCTTGCCCACACAAAACATAGCCAAAACAAAGCCAATACATTGCAATTACAGTCAGATATCAATTAACCCCTTAAACACCTTATCGGATAATAACCGCAAAGGTAATTAAGGGGTTAAGCCACACAGGCACGATACCCACCCTTCACCCATGAAGTTGTACTGTGGCTTCATCATGCAACTACAGTATATATATATACTGTATATATACAGTATATACAGAGAGACAGAGAGAAAGAGAGAGAGAGATATATACAGTATATATATATATATACACACGTTATATACACACCCATGATAAACCAATATACAGTACAAATAAATGTAGAAGGGTTATCAAAAGCATACTGCCCTACAACCAAACACTTCTCCATACAGACACTACATTAAAATCAATTTCCTTTACAAATCCTAACTGATCTCACAATATACTGTACTGTATATGATCACAAACCAATGAAAAAACTCACATTCCAAAATGCATAAAATCTATGCACCATATACATTCTGCAAATTAATCAAACGTAAACAAAAATCAATTAGCAATCATTATTTACATCCCTAAACAATTCACACTCAATCACGAACAATGAAACCATTAACAGATTCACGCCTAGAGCAGAACAATTAAGCCTTTGAAAAAATATAAGTACCGACAAAAATACAACCTTTACAACCAAGGCTATCTACAGTATCCCTGACCTTCCTCAAACACACAATACAATACCAAGGAATACATCTACAGTATCTAATTTTAAAATACTTTAAACTCACAAAATAATTAAAAACACATCTAATCCAGCTTTTAAAACATCATCATTTCTTACCCTGAATGTATACTGTACAGTATATCTCTCTAGACATATACTGTATATTGTACATACATACAGTACATACATACAGTGGCAAGAAATGATATACCACAAAAAAAAAAAATACACATGTTAAAAAACCTTTTGAAAAAATTAACAAGTTAAATAAAATACATTTCTTTACTGTAGTTCACTTACCATTACTTGCCCCCACCGACTCCCGTTGCCCAGCTTACTCACGAACCAATCCACGATCAGGAACCCATAAAATAATAAACCATTCAAAATAATAAACATTAAACTAAAAATCCAAATCAATCCACGGGTCTTCTACTTGTAATCCATCTTCATCTGTATACTTCTTTCTTCTATCTCCTTCCGGGCGGGGCAGGGTGTGGTCTTCTTTCCATCATGGGCCACGCCCTTGTCTTTTTTCTTCTCCGGAGGTCCTTCCTCCGCGGCGTCTGGCTGCAAAATGAGACGACATAGGCTTTTAAAGGCCTATGACGTCACATTTTGCGTCATGGTTCCCACGGTCCTGATTGGGCCGTGAAAACCATGTGTTTTGGCCGATAAAAAAAAAATGATGACGTCACTTAAAGGGAATGAAAGCACAGCCAATCAGAATGGCTTTGCTTCAATTGCCTTTAAGATGACGTCATGAAAAGGCACATGGCCGTGCACACATGGTACTAGAGCCAATCAGAGCGTGGGAACTTTATCCCTACTCTGATTGGCTCTGGTATACCATGTGTCAGGGGCTTGGGGGAGAAAGGATGTGACGTCAATGAAAACCTGTCACGTGGTACGGTAGCCAATCAGAGCGTGGGAACTTTATCCTTATTGACGTCACATCCTTTCTCTTGATCGCACACTTTGCTACGGCTATGAGATGCGAGACTGCAGCATTGTGGAAACAGAATGCAATTCCATCATTAGATAAAATTCGGAATAGAATTTGGTTTGTTTGCCAGATGGAAAAATTGACAAGTCTGGTCAACGACACTGGCCCAAAGTTTCAAAAAGTCTGGTTGCCTTGGCTGGCACAGACAGACATCCCAGGGGTGAGCAATGCCTCCATCTGGCTTTAATAGCGGCAGGTGAGTTCTCCTTGGATGGCGAGCAGAAGCTGCAATCAGCCATATACGAGAGAGACAGTATGCCCGCCACGGGAGGACGCAAACACGGATCCATTACCCCCTATATTCACTACCCGGTGCCTCACCGAATCAGTTGGACGTAACACCTGACCCACGGACCAGGAGCGGAGAACATCGTACATCAGAAAGGATTCCTCTGCCCCCCCCCTTCCCCTCCCCCTCACCCCCCCTTCCTACCCCCACACCCTCCTGTCTCCCTTCTCCCAGGTTGGTATGAATGGCGGTATGTATGTTGTTTGTCCCATGGAAAGCTTTTTATTTTGACAATGTGACAACTGTATGTTATACACTTTGAAAAACACAATAAACAGAATGTTGAAAAAAAAAAAAAAATACAGAAATGCTGCTTCTTTACCATAGCGCATAGCCGCTAAGCTAAAGAATGATTCTTTAATGATGTGTGTGTTTTATTCACAGTGTAGAGTTTATAAATAAAATAAAGAATATTATTTCTAGGGGCCTTAGAACAGAAGTTCCCACGCCAATTGCGCGCTCATTGCTCTTTTGTTACAATGTTGCTGGTCTTGCGGGTTTGCAGTCTGGCAGCAAAAAGCAGTTTGTAGTACTTTATGTGAGATAAATTAAGCAGTTCTTTTATTGCTGAAGTCGCCACCAAAAACTTTTATTTACAAATACAGTACAAAAACCGTGCAACACACAACAACATACAGTATCCTTTGTTTAAGTACAGCAGGTACTATAGGGTAAAACATGTACTGTACAGTACAGCACAACATTACAGTATGGTCTCACTGAAAGTCCTCCCCATTTTCCATCCAGGGCCGATTCCTTGCATGGCGCAAAACGCCATTAATGCAGTCTCTAACGCCTCTCATTACAGGATCTGTAACAGGGTAATAGCGCTGCATTTCTTCCACAATCTTTTTCCTTAAATTAGAAGGAAGGGCCTTTTTATAGCGATTCCCATCGTAATTTACTTTGAACACCCACTCGCAGTACAATGTGTAGGGAACATGGTTTTTAAATAAGATCAAGGCATACTTGTGTGGTATACCAGCACTCCTCACCCTATACTTCTCCCTCAGCGCCGGTGTCAGATCGCACAGCGAGATGTCGGGCTCTGTTTGTATGCGAGTGGGTGTAGGAGGTCTTTTGGGAGCGGGTGTACTTGAGGCGACGGGCAATGGTAGGGTGTCTGGGAGGAAGCTTTCCTCCGGTAGTGGTCGCCGGGTTGTCTCCTGGCGTGGTCTTGACGGGGTTGTCATGTCCTCCTCAATAGCATAGTACACTGCATCTTCTGGTGGAGGGGGTGTGCTTGGTGATGGAAGGGGTTCGAAGGTACCATGCATCACATCCATGTCACCCCCCTGCTCCAGCGTCGGGGAAACAGGGGCATTAACACCGAGCAAATAATGTATGCCCGCTATGTCAGCCTCTATCTTGTCCATCCGTTGATCCATCCATTGCTCCATATGTAGCATCCGTTGATCCAGCCATTGCTCCATTTGTAGCATCCGTTGCTCCATATGTAGCACCGACTCCAGAAGCAGATCTAGCTTTGCCAGCACACTAGAATTCCCGGGGAGATCCACACTTAGCCCATTCAGGATCCGTTCTAACGAGCTGCTTGTGCATGGCATCTGGAGATCTGGGGGGATGGGTGCAATGGAGGATGAGATGGGTGTTCTCTGGAGAGAAGCGGCATCGATGGAGAGTGGAGGAGGTGACCTGGGGATGCCCGGTACAGGAGAAGCTGCAGCGTCGTCGAAGAGGGATGGAGAAGGTGACCGCTGGATTTCCGGGAGAGAAGCAGAGTCGTCCAAGAGCAAAGGAGACAGTGACCTGTGGATTTCAGAGGCAGCAGCATCTTCAGATGGAACTGGAGAAGATGGGGATGGAGAAGCCGGGCTGAAGATTTCCAGGGACAGCTACAGCAGAGTCGTCGAAGTTTATGGGAGCAAGTGGTCTGCGGATTCAGTGAGTTGGCTGCCATTCGTCTTGCGTACCGAGCACAGTACCGTATTTCTTCTTCACATAATAAGGCTGACGTGTTTTAAAAGCCTTAGCCTTTGGGGTCAGCAGAAGGTTTTCTTTGTTGGCCTTAGCCTGTCGCTTTGCCTTTGGCTTGGAAACGGTAACTGCCTTTCTTTTTTTCAGTGTGGCACGCACAGCAGAGGTGAGATGGTTCTTTCGTCCATAGAACCGGGGATGCTCCATGTAAGCGGGAGGCACAATGCAGTATCTGGACAATGCCTCAGATAAAGATCAGCAAGTGGTGGGCTATGCAACGTGTACAACCTTTTATGCATGGCGGCCAGGTACAGGTGTTGAAAGTGGGTGGTCTGTAATGTGAGTCATTAACATATAAATACACCATCCATTTTTTGGATTCACTGCACATTGAATACACATCGACTAAACATCGAATATACATTCTTGTGTTTGTATTTCTTTCTACTCGCAGCAATGCCTGTTAAGAAGATTTCAAAGGATCTCAGCATGAGAATGAAGAAGATGTACACTACCAACACACTTTATCACACTGCGGCCAGATCCGCAAGCCGGGAGATTTCCCGGCTTGCTAGTGGCCGCCCCTCGGCGTGCCGCGCGTCACCGACGCGCGGTCACGCGTCATCGGGAGCCTGCGCCCCCTGCACGCACGTCCAGGGCTCCCCGAGGGAGCCCTGGTGTCCCGCGATTGCGGGACGGCGGCAGGGGGTTCCGGGGGACCCGGCGGACCCGGCAGCGGTAGGGAGAGCGCCCCGATCGGAGGGCGCTCTTCCGCTGCTTCGGCGCGTGCCCGTCACCCTCCGGCGCGCGCCAGGATACTGCTGCGGCCAAGAACGGGCAAATGCTCGAATAAACTTGGCCGCAGCAGTACACGAGCGGAAAACGAATTGCAGATATCCAGCGCTGGTTAACTGCTTCTGGCCTCGTTGTGCCATCAATCACCGTGTGCTATCATGCACAAGGAAAAAACAGAGACCGCAAAAAGGCACCAAGGGTAACAAATGCGTAAGTATACTGTATTTATAAAACTTAACCAAAAAAAATATAGAAAACTGTAGTGTACATCTACAGTATACCGTATTTATATAGTATATTTATATTACAACAGTATATAGTGTATGTGTGGTCAATTTATATTTTTTGTGCAGCAGTATACACTTTTGGTATATTGCAATTCATCTTACAACGGAATATACAGTATATGATGTGTATTTATTATGATATAACAACAGTATACCGTATTTATATAGTATATTTATATTACAACAGTATATAGTGTATGTGTGGTCAATTTATATTTTTTGTGCAGCAGTATACACTTTTGGTATATTGCAATTCATCTTACAACGGAATATACAGTATATGATGTGTATTTATTATGATATAACAACAGTATATTTATATAGTATATTTATATTACAACAGTACTGTATACTGTATATTTTGTCTATTTATATTTATAGTACAGCAGTATACATTTTTTGTATATTTATATTTACTGTATATTACAACATTACATGTACAGTATACAGTATACATTTTATATTGCTGCATATTAATAACACAATATAATTTCTTTGCATTGTAGGGAGACTACTCTTCTGGTGGACAGAATAAGTGAGGAGAATGATGAGAGGAGCGCATTAAGGGTTAAAAACACTCTGCAGGAAAACCACAATCTGACTGTATCCGAGAGCAGCATAAAGTGTGAGGTTAGTACTGGACAGTACAGGAGGTACTGTAAAGTAAAAGTGTTGTTTTGCAAACTGTACTGCGCTGTGACGCTAACATTTTTTATTCATTGTCATTACAGAGCGTACCCCATGATACGGGACGCAAACAAAATCAAAAGAGTGCTCCAGGCCCAGGCATGGATCGTCAGCGGTGAGACTTTCCAGGATTGCATCTTCACTGATGAGTCTACTGTGTCGCTGGAGAGATTTGCAAGATTTGCGTTCCACAAAAAAGGCCGCATAACTTTGAAGCCGCGGCCAAAACACCCTGTGAAGCTGCATGTGTGGGGTGCCATCTCTAGGCGTGGACCGGGATGCATTGTCGTATTTGAAGGTACAATTTCTCAAATATAATGCCGCCTAATGCACTGTACTTGACTAGTGTTGCCTTACCGTATGCACTGTACTGTACTATTGAGCACTTTTCTTTTCTTGCTATAGGAATCATGAATAAAGATTTCTTCCAAGACAACATTGTGCCCGTGATAGTGCGATACATCACACAAGACTTTCCCAATGGTCATCGCTTTTACCAGGACAATGATCCCAAGCACACCGCGTCGACGGCGCATATCCTTGAGCGTGGCATCAACTGGGTAAAGACGCCAGCGGAGTAAGTGCAGTAGACCGTGTCCCATTTATGTTCCCCACTGTTTTTACTGTGTACTGTATCTCTTAAACTAATTGTCCTTTCTTTCCAATCACAGATCGCCAGACTTCAATCCGATCGAAATGGTCTGGCATCAGCTGAAGGACCACATCCGTAAAGTGGCGAAACCCTCCAAGAAGGACGAGTTGTATAAAGCCATAATGAGTTTTTGGAACGATGTACTCACCGTGGAACGATGCAATAAATATATAGACCATATTGCCACTGTGTTGCCCATTGTCATCGCGCGCAATGGGCAAGCATCAGGAAAGTAGTACAGTGCTGTAGTATTGCACAGTAAGTACAGTATGATACAGGTAAGTATGGCACAGATTTTTTCTTTACCAATAGTCAGAGTATACAGTAGTTCCAGTATACAGTACAGTAGACTAGTTTGACAGTACTACAGTAACTGCCTACTAACTGCTCCATTTTTTTCTTTCCAGAGAAAGCTGCACCAGCCACCTACTGTACAGTAGTTCTACCATAATACAGTACGCACATACAGTACAGTACAGTAACTGAACAAAGTTTTTGTTTTCTTGTCGTTCCAGGAAAAAGGGTGCCCAAGGGGGAGGGGGGGCCTTGTGTTCCATCAAATCTGCTTGTGCAGTCAAATGTACAGTATATAAACAGCAGTAATGATGTACACAAAACCTCTCCTCTCTCAATGAACTACTGTACCGCAGACACAATGAGGATACTGTTACAGTATGAAGGGAAAAAGAACAGGATGGGTTATTTAACATTACAGTATACTGTGCAATATTTATACTGTATATTTATATATACTGTATTTTTATTCTAAAGGTATTCGAGAATGTACTGTACTGTATGAGGACCTGGTGACTTTCAACCCTCTCAGACCCACAGAACGGATTATTTCACATTACTGTATATTTATCCTGTATATTTTCAGTAATTTAGAAGCAGTGGCTGTTCTGAACAGAACAGTTACTGTAAGCAAACGGATGCACATCAGATTTACATTTCAAATTCGAGAGGGGATTTTTACAAAGCAGGCAGGCCTCCCTCTAAGGAAGGTGGATGGTGGGATGATACAGTACTCTGGCTGGCCTCCTGCTGAATCTTGTTATCGTAGCCAGCCCAGGGCCATATTAACAAAACAATGGCTTGGATTGGATTAGCCAGACAATTGATGCTTGGCCAGGGAGGGATTAAAAACTCTAAGGGAGGGGGTGGGTGGTGTAGCTGTAGGATTGTACTGTGTCAGTATTTCCAACGGCAGGTCACCCTAATAATTGCATGCATAAACCCCCAAAGACAAGGCCCAAATATAGTACAGTATACTGTATACTGCATATACAGTACAGAGCTGTGTACTGTATTATAAATAAATAATCATACAGTACTGTACAGTATGTATTATTGTGTGTTGATGTTTTGAATTGCTGTTAACTTGAAATGTTTCACCATTGTATTGTACTGTATTTGTAAATAAAAGTTTTTTGTGGCGACTTCAGCAATAAAAGAACTGGTTAATTTATCTCACATAAAGTACGTGAATACGACCGCAATCACCATTGTACAGTAAATGGGTGCATAGGATGGAACGACAGGTGCTAAAGGGGTATAAATATGATACTGTATTTATCAGTGTTGATCAAAGAGAGTTGATCAGAAGGATTCCCCTTATATACAGCACTCTATTGTAATTCATACAGTACTGTATACTGTAGTAAAGGGTAGACAACAAATGGTCTTGCAGTATACTGTATTACTAAAAATCTGTCAGGTTGACCAGAATCACTGCGGATATCGGAAAATAATACAATTTTATTAATTCTACGTAGAATTAATAAAATTGTATTATTTTCCGATATCCGCAGTGATTCTGGTCAACCTGACAGATTTTTAGTAATACAGTATACTGCAAGACCATTTGTTGTCTACCCTTTACTATACTGTACTGTATGAATGACAATAGAGTGCTGTACAGTATATAAGGGGAATCCTTCTGATCAACTCTCTTTGATCAACACTGATAAATACAGTAATTTATCTCACACTCAGTACTACAATACAAACTGCTTTTTGCTTGCAATAAACAAACAGGGAAGCGCTATATGAGTTAGGATCAGGCCCAGCAGCCACTTTATGTTGAAAACCACATATGAAATGAGCATAAAATTGCATGAATAATTACACAAAAATATATAAAATAAATAGCACAAGTCTCTGACAGAGAGAAATTGTCCAGGTGGTGTGGATACAGGTTAATGCCCCTGTCTGATAGGACAGACTCGGGCAAGAATGGCCTGTGAGAGGTGAATATCCAGAATGGTAGCTGGGATGGAAAGCGCTACCAACTGTGCAGGTATTGAAGTGTGTAGAAATGGGAAGGTGCCGTAGGCATCAAATGTGGAAAGCGCTCACCCAGACTTCATACACTTCGCGCTTTTTGCTTGCAGACTGCAAAGCCGCAAGACCAGCAACATTGTAAAAAAAGAGCAAAAAAAGAGCAATGAGCGCGAAATTGGCGTGGGAACTTCTGTTCTAGGGCCCCTAGAAATAATATTCTTTATTTTATTTATAAACTCACATTTATAAACCCCGTCACCCACCCCCGCTACACACAATAAAGCGGGCACTTACAGTACAGTATACAGTATATTTATTTCTCTTCATGTATTTATTTAGATTTATTTATTAATTGTGGAGCTGCTGTGCGTGAGGGGCCATGGCCAAGATGGGGGGGTGGGGGGTAACGGTACAGTATGTGGGTAGGGGGTGAGGGTGGTTAGACCTCACAGTACATTATGCACATTGGGTCCCCCCCCCCTCCCCACATTTACAGTACATACACTGGCGACACACTTTATTCGAGCTCGGCTAGTCCCACGAATTCGGGTATACCCGGGTGTATTGAGGTTTGTGACTGTTTTCTGCCCGAGTGCATTGGGTTATTTCCAGGCAGGGATTGAAGCATTTTATTCCTGCTGGCTGCAATACTGCACAGTATATATATATATACTGCGTTACAATTCATGAATTTATGCCATCTGGTAGACACGCGAAGCATTGCAGCCTATTAAATCCTAATCATTATAATTTAACAGATCAGCCGCCCGTCAGCCAGGCATGAACCCAGGCTGGGAAGGCAAACGCAACGGGGCTTGTCAGAGGTGAGGAGCGGCGCATTCCAGGTATCTGCCAGGTACATACTGGGTATTTGCTCGAATAAAGTGTGTCGGTGCAGTACACTGCACGACATCAATACAGGGAGGGTTTACCAATGCAGGGAGGGTTTACCAATGCAGGTAAGGCTTTAGGCCTTTATATCTCTCTCCCTTCATTGTAATCTGCTTAACAGAAACATTAGGGGGGAAGGGGCTTTAGGCCTTTATATCTCTCTCCCTTCATTGTAATCTGCTTAACAGAAACATTAGGGGGGAAGGGGCTTTAGGCCTTTATATCTCTCTCCCTTCATTGTAATCTGTTTAACACAAACATTAGGGGGGAAGGGGCTTTAGGCCTTTATATCTCTCTCCCTTCATTGTAATCTGTTTAACACAAACATTAGGGGGGAAGGGGCTTTAGGCCTTTATATCTCTCTCCCTTCATTGTAATCTGTTTAACACAAACATTAGGGGGGAAGGGGCTTTAGGCCTTTATATCTCTCTCCCTTCAGTGTAATCTGCTTAACAGAAACATTAGGGGGGAGGGGGCTTTCAACAATGCTGTGTACTGTATAATGTATAAGGTTTTTTACAATTAGATAGATGTAATCCTTGGTATTGTAAGGGTTACTGTAGCTTTGGTTTTAAATTGTGTTTTCTGGTTGGTACTTACACAGTATATACAGTATTGATTTTGGTTTACTTGATTGGTTAAAATACTGTAGTTGACTTGTTTGGAAGTGTTTGTATTTACTGGTAGAGTAGCTTGCAATTATATTGTTAACATTCATTTGCAGAATGTACAGTATATGGTGCATAGATTTAATGCTACTGTATGCATCATTTACAGAATACAATGTAAATGCAATGTACTGTGTGGATTGGAATTTTATGTTTTATATTGTAAAATCAGTTAGGATTATTAAATGGATTATTATTATTATTGTCTGTACTGTATAGAGATGCGTTATTTGTAGGACAGTATGATTTTGATAACCATTCTACATGTACTGTATTTGTATATTTGTTCATCATCTGTGTGTATATACTGTATACTGTATACTATACAGTATATATATATATATATATATATATATATATATATATATATATATATATATATATATATATATATATATATGTATACAGTATATATATACTGTACACAGTATATACTGTATATGTACTGTATAGGGATTGTTATTATATATACTGTATAATGTATATATATATATCCAGTATATATACAGTATATACTGTACAGTATACTGTATATTTATTTCTCTTCATGTATTTATTTATTTATTTATTTAGATTTATTTATTAATTGTGGGGCTGCTGTGCGTGATTTTTTTTTATTGGGGGTGAGGGGGTGTTTGGCCCTTGGTGTGAGTTTAGGACTTGCAGCAGCAGCACAATTAATAAATAAATGTAAATAAATAAATAAATAAATGACAATAAATACATTTAAAATACATTTTTATTGATAGTGTAGATGTGCAGGGGGTCTCCGGAGCTGAAGCGCACAGGTTTCAGGTCTGGGGACCCCGTGCCCCCCGAGATACAGGCCCCTTTAGGGGGTGCCGGTATCCCTCTGCTCTGCTTGGTTTACAGGCCGCGATCACGTGATCGGGGCCTTTAACGCAGAGCACTCAGCACTCAGAAACACAGGCCAGGCAGATTTAACACACACACACAATAGGGGGAGGTTTTTTTTACATAGATTGCAGGGAAGCTTAACGCACACACACAATAGGGGGATAGGGGGAGGGGGTTTTATATAGATTAGAGAGAAGGCAGGGCGTTTTAAAAGCGAGAATAGGGGGAGGGGTTTTTACATAGATTAGAGAGAAGGCAGGGAGTTTTAACACAGACGTGAAAAATATGTATTGAATGTATTAATTGTTTATTATGCCTTAACCCCTTCATTACCTTAGCGGCTATACGCTATGCTAATGAAGCATCATTTCTGAACTTTTAATAATATTGTGCAGGAGCAGGGGGTCCCCTGAGATTAGATTTCTGTCTCAGGGAACCCCCTGCTCACTGTACAATATTATTAAAATACAGAAATGATGCTTCTTTACCATAGCGCATAGCCGCTAAGGTAAAGAACGAGTGTTTATTTATACTGTATATTGTATGTGTTTTATTGATACTGTACATGTGCAGAGGGTCTCCAGAGCAGAAGCGCACAGGTTCAGGTCTGGGGACCCCGTGCCCCCCGAGATACAGGCCCCTTTAGGGGGTGCCGGTATCCCTCTGCTCTGCTTGGTTTACAGGCCGCGGCCATGTAATCGGACCTTTAAACCAAGCAGAGGGCTACCGGCAGCCCCTAAAGGGGCCTGTATCTCGGGGGGCACGGGGTCCCCAGACCTAAAACCAACGCGATTCAGCTCCGGAGACCCCCTGCACATCTACACTATCAATAAAAATGTATTTCAAATGTATTTATTGTCATTTATTTATTTATTTTTTGGCGGCTGCTGTGTGTGTGTGTATTTTTTTATTGTGGGTAGCGGGAGGGTGGGTGAATGGGGTATTAGCCCCAACGATGGTTGGGGAGGGCTTGCGGGGGGGGGGTAGCGGGAGGGCTTAACCCCTTCATGACCGTAGCGGTATTAACTGCTACGGTCGTGAAGGGGTTAAGTGCACCCGCAACCCCCCCCCTCCCGCAAGTCCTAAACTCACACCAAGGGCCAAATACCCCCCTCACCCATCCCCACTACACACAATAAAGCGGGCACGGTGGGTTAACCCCTTCATTGCCTTAGCGGCTATCCGCTATGGTAATGACGCAGCATTTCTGTATTTTTAATAATATTGAGCAGGAGCAGGGGGGGTCATCTGGCTCAGGGAACCCCCTGCTCACTGTACAATATTATTAAATCTCTCTCTCTGCTGCAAACACATCTCGCCCCCAGTATGTGCAGTAATTTACTGAACATGTACTGTAGAATAAATGCATAGTTTATTTATTCGGGTTTATTACACAGTATACTGTTCGGCAGGAAAACATCAGCATACTGTACAGCACAATATTACTGTATCCATCGAAATTCCCCCATTAGCCGTTTTCTTTTCTGAGGAAAAACAAAATGAAAAGTTTTAATGTACAGTAATGGTCAGCCCCCTAAAGAAGTACCCAGCCTGCCCCACCAAAATAATACGGCAACAATACAGTACTCACCATACTGTATTACTGAATTTCCCATTCAGCTTGCGCCTTCGCCGGGCCACTGCCAGTCCAGCTTTCATCATCACCCACGTCGATAGTTAGCAGCGGGACTAGCCCACCTGTAGTCAGCGGGAAATCGCTTAGGTACATGCAAGCTTCATCAAAACTGGCCGCGAAATCCGACTCAGGGTTGCCACTGACGGCGGGGCCATCATGATAAGCTGGTGCTGGTTCTGGTTCTGGCGCATTGCTTGGCAGGGACTGTCGCTTTACCCTTCGCCTTTTGCCGCCTCCATGATCATAGATACGGGAAAAACCCTGTGACACACACCAATACCCTCCAACAAATTGGGGCTCAATACGGTGAAAACAGGGGTCACTACATAACCTTTTCCTTATTGCCCGCTTCCACAAATGAGGAGTTGGCGAAAATCTGTAAAAGTCATAGTTTTCGATAAAATAATGATAAATTTGAACAACTGTTGCCATCTTATCCTCTGTTGCATTAATAGCGGCCCATATCAAATAAGCATAACTTCTGTCAGGTTTTTGGAACACGGGCTGCATTTGAACACTCATGTCTCAGGAGAATAGTGTAAGCGAAAATGGTCTTTGTCTTTATTTAATACAGTATGTAAAGCCTAAATTGATACATTTTTTGCAACGTCTTGTTTCAGTCTCAAGGACAAGTTACACTGGCGACACACTTTATTCGAGCTCGGCTAGTCCCACGAATTCGGGTATACCCGGGTGTATTGAGGTTTGTGACTGTTTTCTGCCCGAGTGCATTGAGGTATATTCCAAGCAGGGATTGAAGCATTTTATTCCTGCTGGCTGCAATACTGCACAGTATATATATATATACTGCATTACAATTCATGAATTTATGCCATCTGGTAGACACGCAAAGCATTGCAGCCTATTAAATCCTAATCATTATCATTTAACAGATCAGCCGCCCGTCAGCCAGGCATGAACCCAGGCTGGGAAGGCAAACGCAACGGGGCTTGTCAGAGGTGAGGAGCGGCGCATTCCAGGTATCTGCCAGGTACATACTGGGTATTTGCTCGAATAAAGTGTGTCGGTGCAGTACACAATAGCATACTGTACTGGGATAAAGTATCTTTTTTTAAACGAAACAACTTGCAAAGCCCACACATTACTTAAGTCATGAGTTTATGCCATCTGGTGGACAATCGAAACATTGCAGCCTAGTAAATCATTCTCATTATCATTTAACAGATCAGGCCCCCGTCAGCCAGGCATGAACCGTGGCTGGGAAGGCAAACGCAACGAAGCATGCAAGAGGTGAGCAGCGGCGGATTCCAGGTATCTGCCAGGTACAAACCGGGCATTTGCTCGAATAAAGTGTGTCGGTGCAGTATCCCATAAAGCAATAACAGACCATACGATACCGGTTGCAACACGACATCAAGGGACAGCACGCAGGTAAGTAAATCAAAAATGTTCTATATTTGATAGAAGACACAAAAAACGACGTTTCGGTCCCGCAGTGGGACCTTTCTCAAGGTGGTGCAATTGAATGCAGTGTACAATACATATATATACCCCAAACTCCAGTGCAATTCAACAAAACCAATCACAGTTAATAAGCCTCACCTGCCTATGTGACATGCACCCACAGTATCAGCAGGTAAAGAGCGTCCATTTTGAATATATTAACTCTCTATTTGTTTACCTGATATGTGTTTAGGCATGCACAAAAGGCTCAGGAATTGCATAATGTTACTGCTGAGAGACTACATAAGTCTGCCAGACCCAGCGATATCTTGGATTACTATACTGTATGTTAGGGGGGTATGGGTGTTGTTGGTGTAATATATATATATATATATATATATATATATATATATATATATATATATATATATATATATATATATATATTACACAACGATTACTATACTGTATGTTAGGGGGGTATGGGTGTTGTTGGTGTAATATATATATATATATATATATATATATATATATATATATATATATATATATATTACACCAACAACACCCATACCCCCCTAACATACAGTATAGTAATGGGCACAATGACTATTATCCACAAATGGATAATAGTGCATGTGTCCATTTAAAATACATACAGAACAATAAATACATTAAATACATGTTGCACTCACCCATGTCCGGCTGCCACGATGAAGGCCATCCTCATCTTCATCCTGCTAATGCCCCATCCACTTCTGCAAAACAGACACAAGAATAAAAACATCCACTTTAATGTCCCCTAACCCCTTAATCACCATAGCGGTTATTAACCGCTACAGTCATTAAGGGGTTAACCCACCATCACCTACATACCTTTCCCCCCTACCCCCGACCCCCTGAGGCCAAACCACCCTCACCCACTACCCACAAGTGAGTCCTACCACATACTCTTAGGGCCAATACCACCTCCCCCCACCCCACCAAATACAGTACAATAATGTGCCAAATAACTATTATCCAGATAGGGATAATACATTATTTGGCCATTATTAAACACATTAACTAGCATAGTAAAATAAAGAAAATTCTACTAACCTCTTCAATACGAAGGCCCCGTCGCCAGCATCATCCTTGTGGTCCGTTGCCAAAATAATACATATCCAATACATTGCAATGACATTCACATATCAATGAACCCCTTAATCACCTTATCGGGTACTAACCGCAAAGGTAATTAAGGGGTTAAGCCATCCTGGCAATGGCAATTCCACTTATCCATAACATTTTCAATGAAATAAAATGCAATTTCCTAAACAAATCTAATGTAATCATCCAATCTAAAGCATCAAATGCCAATCCAAAGTATCAAATGCCACTTAAAACATTGCATTAACATTGTATACATGCTGCATAAAATGTAAGCTACATGTACTGCTGCGGCCGAGTTTATTCGAGCATTTGCCCATTCTCGGCCGCAGCAGTAACCTGGCGCGCGCCGGAGGGTGCCGGGCGCGCGCCGAAGCAGCGGAAGAGCGCCCTCCGATCGGGGCGCTCTCCCTCCCGCTGCCGGGTCCGCCAGGTCCCCCAGAACCCCCTGCCGCCGTCCCCCACATCGCGGGACACCAGGGCTCCCTCGGGGAGCCCTGGACGCGCGTGCAGGGGGCGCTGGCACCCGATGATGCGTGACCGCGCATCGGTGACGCGCGGCACGCCGAGGGAGTGGGGCTAGCAAGCCGGGCATCCCCCGGCTTGCGGAACTAGCCCTGCTCGGATTAAGTGTGTCGGTAGTGTAGACGCTGCAAATCAATGTTAACAATACAATATTTCAAATAAAATAGCATTACATCAAAAGAAGTATACTATGTAATCCAATAAAGTCACCATCAATCAATTAACATACATGAATTACATCCCAAAACAATTAAAATAGCATCCGTACCAATTACAAAATTAACTATAGCAACCGTTACAGAGAACAAGTTACCATCATACAAAATAGGACACCAACAATTACAATATAGTAAAGCAAGCCTCACCATTACCTAAAGTACAGCATAGAAGCCCAAAAATTACATCTATCTAATTATAAAATACATTGAACACACATCTATGCATAGCAGCATAGCCACAATCATTTAAAATAGTGCAAATCAAGCTTTTAAAACAATATCATTTCTTACCCTGTATGTATATATCTCTCTAGACATACATACATACATACATACAGTGGCAAGAAAAATAAACACATGTAAAAAGCAACAAAAAACACAGTTACATTAAATACATTTCTTTAGTTCACTTACCATTACTTGACCCACTCACTACTCCCGTTGAAGAGCTTACTCACGAACCAATCCACAAACAGGAACCCATAAAATAATAAACCAGAAAATAATAAACATTAAAATAATAAAACACGACAATCCAGGGGTCTTCTACTTCAAATCCATCTTCATCTGTATTCTTGTTTCTTCTATCTTCTTCCAGGGTCTTCTTCCCATCTGCTGCCACGCCCTGGTCTTCTTTCTTCGCCGGAGGTCCTTCCTCCTCGGCGTCTGGCTTCAAAATGAGACGACATAGGCTTTTAAAGGCCTACGACGTCACATTTTCATCATGGTTCTCATCATGGTTCCCACGGCCCTGATTGGGCCGTAAAAACCATGTGTTTTGGCCGATGCAAAAAAAAATGATGACGTCACTTAAAGGCAATGAAAGCACAGCCAATCAGAATGGCTTTGCTTCAATTGCCTTTAAGATGACATCATGAAAAGACACATGGCAGCCCTCACATGGTATGGTAGCCAATCAGAGCGTGGGAACTCCATCCCATCTCTGATTGGCTCTAGTAGACCATGTGACAGAGGCTTGGGGAATAACGGATATGACGTCATTGAAAGCCTGTCACATGGTACTAGAGCCAATCAGAGTTTGGATGGTGTGCCTATGCTCTGATTGGCTACCGTACCATGTGAGTGCGGCCATGTTTCTTTTAATGATGTCATCTTAAAGGCAATTGAAGCAAAGCCAATCTGATTGGCTGTGCTTTCATTGCATTTAAGTGACGTCATCTTTTTTTTTTGCATCGGCCAAAACACATGGTTTTCACGGCCCAATCAGGGCCGTGGGAACCATGATGAAAATGTGACGTCATAGGCCTTTGAAAGCCTATGTCGTCTCATTTTGAAGCCAGACGCCGAGGAGGAAAGACCTCCGGAGAAGAAAGAAGACCAGGGCGTGGCAGCAGACGGGAAGAAGACCCCGGAAGAAGATAAAAGAAACAAGAATACAGATGAAGATGGATTTGAAGTAGAAGACCCCTGGATTGTCGTGTTTTATTATTTTAATGTTTATTATTTTCTGGTTTATTATTTTATGGGTTCCTGTTCGTGGATTGGTTCGTGAGTAAGCTCTTAAACGGGAGTCGGTGAGTGGTTCAAGTAATAGTAAGTGAACTAAAGCTATGTATTTAATGTAACTGTGCTTTTTTGTTGCTTTTTACATGTGTTTATTTTTTTTATTGTATATAATTTCTTGCCACTGTATGTATGTATGTATGTATGTATGTCTAGAGAGATATATACATACAGGGTAAGAAATGATATTGTTTTAAAAGCTTGCTTTGCACTATTTTAAATGATTGTGGCATTGCTGCTATGCATAGATGTGTGTTCAATGTATTTTATAATTAGATAGATGTAATTTTTGGCGTCTATGCTGTACTTTAGGTAATGGTGAGGCTTGCTTTACTATATTGTAATTGTTGGTGTCCTATTTTGTATGATGGTAACTTGTTCTCTGTAACGGTTGCTATAGTTAATTGTGTAATTGGTATGATGCTATTATAATTGTTTTGGGATGTAATTCATGTATGTTAATTGATTGATGGTGACTTTATTGGATTACATAGTATACTTCTTTTGATGTAATGCTATTTTATTTGAAATATTGTATTGTTAACATTGATTTGCAGCGTCTACATGTAGCTTGCATTTTATGCAGCATGTATACTATGTAAATGCAATGTTTTAAGTGGCATTTGATACTTTGGATTGGCATTTGATGCTTTAGATTGGATGATTACATTTGATTTGTTTAGTTAATAGCATTGTATTTCATTGAGGATGTTATGGATAAGTGGTATTTTCTTTGGAGCATGTTTTAGTTAACCCGGAGACATTTATTTGTATATTGGTTTATCATGTGTGTATATATATATGTGTATATATATGTATATATATATTTAAATATATTTTGTTTCTTTTATTTTTATTGTATTTTTTCATGATGAAGCCACTGTACAAAGGAATGTGTAAAGGGTGGGTATGTGACCAGGATGGCTTAACCCCTTCATTACCTTTGCGGTTAGTATTCTATAAGGTGATGAAGGGGTTCATTGATATGTGAATGTCATTGCAATGTTTTGGCTATGTATTATTTTGGCAACGGACCACAAGGATGATGCTGGCGACGGGGCCTTCTTATTGATGAGATTAGTAGAATTTTATTTATTTTACTATGGTATTTAATGTGTTTAATAATGGCCAAATAATGTATTATCCCTATGTGGATAATAGTTATTTGGCACATTATTGTACTGTATGTGGTGGGGTGGGGGAATTGGCCCCAAGTGTATGTGGTAGGACTCCCTTGTGGGTGAGGGTGGTTATGCCTCACGGGGTGGGGAGGAAGTGGGGTAGGGTGTGTGGGTGATGGTGGGTTAACCCCTTAATGACTGTAGCGGTTAATAACCGCTATGGTGATTAAAGGGTTAGGGGAGATTACATTTGATGTTTTTATTCTTGTTTCTGATTTGCAGAAGCGGATGGGGCATGGGCAGGATGAAGATGAGGATGGCCTTCATCGTGGCAGCCGGACATGGGTGAGTGCTATATGTATTTAATATATTTATTGTTCTGTATGTATTTTAAATGGACAACTGTACTATTATCCATTTGTGGATAATAGTAATGTTGCCCATTACTGTATTGTATGTTGTGTATTGCTATGTTTATTGGGGGCAATTGTCCCCAATAAACATGCTATTATGCGTTAACCCCTTCATTGCCTTAGCGGCTATCCGCTATGGTAATGAAGCAGCATTAATGTATTTTAATAATATTGTGCGGGAGCAGGGGGTCCGCTGAGCTGAACCGCATTGATTTGTGGCTCAGAGACCCTCTGCTTCCAGAGTTACAGGCCCCAGTTTGGGGCATCGGTTACAGTGTCGACGCCATGTTTATTGCGGGCACGTAGCGTATGGGACGCTATAAACATTGCGGCGACACTGCCACCCAATCACACATACCGGTGCCTGTAACTCGGGAAGCAAAGCAGGGGGTTCCTGGTCCACAAAGCAATGCGGTTCAGTTCAGAGGACCCCCTGCTCACTGTACAGTATTATTAAAAAAATATTCATGCTGCTTCGCTACCATAGCAGATAGCCGCAAAGGTAAGGAACAAGTCTTTATTGATATGTGTGTTTTAGTCATAGTGTAGATGTGCAGAGGGTCTCCAGAGCTGAACCGCTTTGGTTTTAGGTCCGGGGACCCCCTGCTTCCCGAGATAAAGGCCCCTTTATGGGGTGCCTGTATCCCTCTGCTTTGTTTACATTCCGCTGTCACGTGATCGGGACCTTTAAATGCAGAGGGATACCGGCACCTCATAAAGGGGCCTGTATCTCGGGAAGCAGGGGGTCCCCGGAACTGAAACCAATGCGGTTCAGCTCCGGAGACCCCTGCACATGTACACTATGAATAAAAATGGTTTTAAAA
The DNA here is from genome assembly GCF_040206685.1 of Ascaphus truei. Classification (NCBI taxonomy): domain Eukaryota; kingdom Metazoa; phylum Chordata; class Amphibia; order Anura; family Ascaphidae; genus Ascaphus; species Ascaphus truei. The sequence goes on along the minus strand of NC_134486.1, from coordinate 189,245,771 downwards.
ATAATTTTTAATGTGCCGATGTTTGTGCCGAGAGAGCAGCGGATCTCTCTCTACTGCAAACACATCTCGGCAGGGGACGGCTTCTCGGCAGCTTCTCGCCAGGCAGCCGTCTTGCCACCAGTTACTAGCCATTTTATCAAATGGTGGTGGCGCATTCATTCGCCAGGGATTCGCCCCTTACAGCATACAGCGAGTTTAACACGCCAAAAACATGGCTAATTGCTAAACTGGCTAATGCATTTTTTCGCTGCTTACTGCATGACGCCCTGAGAGTAGGTCTTCACCCCACATACTTAAGGATATGGTGGGTAAAAAAGTGACAAAAACCCTCCACAGTAAAGCATATAGCAACTGTAAATATTACTGTATGCTCATTTGCATGTCTCAGACAGGTCTGCAACCCTGCCTTTCACCTTTCACTCTCAGTCTCAAACAGTGGAAGTGCTGTGTGCTGGGTGATAATGGTGAAAGGCAGAGTCGCAGACCTGTCTGAGACATATATATATATATATATATATATATATATATATATATATATATATATATATATATATATATATATATATATATATATATACATACACACAGTAGAATAGTTATACAGTATATAGTTAGTGCAATATAGATAAAGTGCAGGGAATCCCCCCAATACTGACAGGTAAGACACAGTGCTCCAATCCATAACTTGTTATAGTTATACTGTAGTTATTCAGTTATACTGTATATAGTTTGACAGTAGTTATAGTCCCATATTGTGAAATACTCAATGCCTTTAATGGACTCTAATGCACTAAAGTTTTCTTTTCTATTCAGAGCTGTAGCACTACATGAAGTTAGAGGACACGTGTAAAAGTATTGTACTGTGTGTATACGGTAGTAACAGTCAGTAATTTACACTACCCCCCTCTTTCAATGACAAAAAAACTACAGAATGCAATGCAGCCATTACGAAGAAGATTATGACAAAATTGTAAATTTGGAAGATGAATTATTCATTTTTCTATGTTTATCCTGTACAAATAAAATTGTTCGTTCTTTAAATTACAGTGTGTGTCTTTGGGGGTGAGGGGGGGAGAGGTGTGTATTTCAGGATTATTAGTACAAAGAAATCTTTTGAACAGGTCATCAGAATGTTTTGAACCCCACATACCCCCCAAAAAATAAAGTATGCCACCCACCTCATAAAGCACAGTATACATGACTGTAGTGTAGAATTAAAAAGCTGGTGACTGATTCTAAGAATAGCAAAAAATGGTTATGCAAGTCCAAGTCGAGAAACAAAACAAAAAAGGGTCTATTTTTTTTTCAGACTTGAAAGTCACATTGAATTAGAAGTAATTCTCGCCAAAGCCCAAGAAGGGATTTTCACACGTGCACATGTGTGTGTGAAAATGGCCTCAGAAAGACTACACAAAGGCTCCAATTAAATGAATAGCTTTGGGGGAGATGTCGATAAGCATTTGCAATACTTTAGGAATTGTGTGTGGGGGGCAGGGATGTGCTACTACTCAAATTTATAGCAGCTTTCCCAGACCGGGCGTGTGTCTAATGAATCGCTCTGGGGGGAGGTGTCGATAAATTGTTCAATTCACTTTGGTTTGCTAGGCTTACAGTGTGTGTTTGTGTTTGTGTGTGTGTGTCTATGGGGGGGGATGTGTGTATGCAGGATTATTATTATTATTATTATTATTATTATTATTAATATTATTATTAGAACAACCTACCAGAGACTCTCATATCCACCACAAGTTTAAGTTCTTTCAAATCTAAGGCTGTCTCAACTTTTAATCTGGTCTGTAACTGTTTCATACGCCCATAATATATATGTTCTTTAACTGTGCATGCAATGTCTTGTATATAATGTATACCCTGTTTATTTATGTAACTGTATTTGTAACCATGTATTATTTGTCTTAACTCTGTGCCCAGGACATACTTGAAAACGAGAGGTAACTCTCAATGTATTACTTCCTGGTAAAATCTTTTTATAAATAAAAACAAAATAAAAAAAATATTATTATTAATAATTCAAAGAAATCTTTTGAACAGGTCATAAGAATGTTTTGAACCCCCACCCCCAAATAAAAATGACAGTATACCACCCACCTCATAAAGCACAGTATACATGACTGTAGTGTAGAATTAAGAAGATAGTGATTGATTCTAAGAATAGCAAAAATTGTTATGCAAGCCCATGTCGAGAAACAAAAAGGGGTTGTCACGGGAGACCAGTGCTTTTAACACAAAAATTACCCAGATCCTTTGACTGAACAAAACGTGAGATAAAATAACTGTTTCATACGCCCATAATATATATGTTCTTTAACTGTGCATGCAATGTCTTGTATATAATGTATACCCTGTTTATTTATGTAACTGTATTTGTAACCATGTATTATTTGTCTTAACTCTGTGCCCAGGACATACTTGAAAACGAGAGGTAACTCTCAATGTATTACTTCCTGGTAAAATCTTTTTATAAATAAAAACAAAATAAAAAAAATATTATTATTAATAATTCAAAGAAATCTTTTGAACAGGTCATAAGAATGTTTTGAACCCCCACCCCCAAATAAAAATGACAGTATACCACCCACCTCATAAAGCACAGTATACATGACTGTAGTGTAGAATTAAGAAGATAGTGATTGATTCTAAGAATAGCAAAAATTGTTATGCAAGCCCATGTCGAGAAACAAAAAGGGGTTGTCACGGGAGACCAGTGCTTTTAACACAAAAATTACCCAGATCCTTTGATTGAACAAAACGTGAGATAAAATAAATTGTAATTTATTTACACAAGAAACACACACAGCTTCACGAAAATAAAGTCTCTAGGCACCAATTTCCAGGAGTGGGGTGTGTGCGCAAATAGAGCCGTGCGACAGTCCTTGGCTAGGGGCGCGGCATACGACCCCTGTTTCTCTGCCGAAAGGAGACTTTTCATTCTGTCCTTGCAGGATTCTTTCGGGAATCCTTAGTTCTAATGAACTCTTGATGCGTGGTACAATCCTTAGTTACAATGGAATACATTGTACCGCACAATATATCTTTAAGGAATCTTCGGTGAATCTCCTTTACAGCATGTTGAATCTACCTCCTGATGGGCTGCACTGACTTTTAAAACCATTCAAAGCCTATCTTTCTTATGTGCAGCCAATCTCTGCATTGAAACCATATCTCTACCCTGTGGCAGAGCTGCCCACAGTTCTTGCAGTCGGGCAAAGGGATTCACGGTATGCCAAGGGTCATGCGCTAAGATCACACTTGAGCCGCTTAGCATACCTGACCAAGCCCCCTTTTCGATGGCAGAATGTCTACCTCTGTCCCAGACATCTGGACATCTGGCAGGAAAACCCGTTTATATTTACTTCCCTCTACTTCACACTTTCAAATGTCGGTACCTTTTTAAGTCCGGACTTTCCTAGACACTCTGGAATCATCTCAGCATGGTGTCTTAGAAGTCCGTACTTAAGATATGCATGAGTTACTCACCGGAATGGCCGGTCATATACTGAGTTTGCCAATTCCCAATGTATCCGCTGCCCCTCCTGCCTGAATGTAAATGCCCTTGCTTTTTATAATTTTAATACACAATAAGAGGGGTATTTCATTTACTTCTTTTCAAAAAAGTTAATAACACATAAAACATAACTGCTTTACTGTTGGGAGCCCAGCAGTATCCACACCAATTTTTATCTTTCCTGCATGTCCCTAACTCAAGTTAGCTATCTAATTATGTTTGTTCTTTGAAGTGTCTGTAGTTTAATCTTTCTTCCACTCTGCGGTTTGGCAGTGACTCATTGTTGCAATGCATGGAGCTAATACATAACCGCAGCCATACTTATCCAATTAACCTGTGGTTTGGGCCATGACTCATTGTAGCAATGCACTGAACTAACCTAACCCCAACCACACTTATCCAATTGACCTTAATACAATGATGTGGTATGTGCGGTTGCAACCCTCAGAACTAATCCATTAACGGTGACCGCAGTCATTATTTTAATGTGTGTGGTCCTCTTATCCCTATCAGGACCCACGCAGACAATTCTAATACATTTAGAGGCTTGCAAACAGTGGGCTGCAGAGCTGACACTTCACAATTACAATATGACTCAGGGGAACCCTCTTACATTATTTATACATGTGTGCTCCTTATACCTAACAGGACACGAAGCAAACATCTACCAGCCTCTTAATCCTGGATCAAAGAATCAGCTTCCCTTTACTCATCCTTTTATCTTTACCATCGTTCCCGTGACAATTTCGCCCGTCACTCCGGTCTGCAGCACATCTCGGCGCCTTTCTGTCGCACGTTTTCCTGACATCGCAGGTTCAAGTGGTTCGGTCACTTCTTCTGTGATTTGAGAAATAATTTTATTTTTCTTCCTCATTCTCTTTGCTTTATTAGCTCCAGAAAAATCAGAGAGATCAGAGAGAAATCAGCATTACTGGGCACACACTCACTGGTATCAACTTCCACATCTTGCTTGCGCTCACAACGCGATGCTTGCTTTTGCAGCTGTTTGTCTTTGAAAATTTTGGGACACACATCTTCCATGTGACCAAGTTCACGAAAGCCCAGCATACTAAATTTAACTTTGGGTACAGCTTTCTTCCCGGAGCCACATACGAGTCGTCGTCATCCTCATCGTATGGCCTGAAGGGACACTGTTTTGTATGATTACATACATTGCAAAACAAGCATTTTATGTCGGCCATTTAAAAAACCCGGCAGGGAAAACTTGACACTCAGCACTTTGCTTATGGCATTAGCTTTTCACCGCATCTTTCATACCCGACAGGGTAGACTTTAAACTCAGCACTTGCTAGATGCCATTTTCACTTTCTTCAGCAACATTTTTGGTTTTCTGCTTGGGTTCAGGGCCTTAACATATCTTCATCTACTGACCTCTGGTTGCTATTGCATCCACACTTCACACATTCTCTGTTTATGCTGTAAGTAAAACAGGTCATACACAGTGGGATTGACTTCACTTGCAGACTCTGTACTTTACTTCGGCCTGGTGGCCATTTTAAATCCTCACTTTTTTCCTCAAACGCACAGACCTTTCTGCCCGCATTCATCCACCATATGTGGCAAACTGCTCCCTTTATGTAGTGCTGCCGCTTGCCCAGGCTCTTCCTGACATAGTGATGATTATCCAAGGATGGCAGCGGAGCACAGCTGAAGGATGGGGTCAACACCAGCAATGAAGGGGTTAAAAAATACTTCTTTAATGAAACATGGTGCAAAACGGGGGGAGACAGCAACAACTCTAACGCGTTTCAGGCTATGCAGCCCTTTTTCAAAGAGTGAAATCGCGTCTCCACTACCCGCAGTTATGAAGGGGAAACCCCGCCCACCTTTCCCAGAGATGCCGCGCGAGGAAAAAATGAATAAAAACATAATGTACATAAAAGAAAACAAATCGTTATAATAGATATAAACCTTATGGGTATATTATACATAAACCATTAACAAATCAAGTTAGAAAGTGTTTCAATTCCCAGTCCTGGTTCATGCCCCTGGGTGCCATTGTCCCAAGGGCATAAATCCAGAACATCTCCCTACGGTTGAGCAAAGCTTCTCTATTGCCTCCCCTGACATGAGTCTGAATGTGCTCAAGAGCACTGAATGTAAAAGATCTTAATGTTCCTAGAGGGCAGTGATTGAAGTGGCGTGCGACCGGGTATCTGTCATCACGTTTCTTTATGCTCCTGATGTGCTCATTAATTCGGACTTTTAGCGGTCTTATAGTACGGCCCACATAATTACTCCCACAGGGACAGTTAAGTAGATATATTACAAAGTTGGTGTTACATGTAAGAAATTTCTCAATACGATAAATCTGATTAGTATGTATATTTTTGATAGATTTATGTTCTTTAGCGTATCTGCATGTGTTACAGTTCCCACACTTGAAAAATCCCCTTGGTGTTGTGGGGGTGGGTTTCTTGGTAGAGCAGAAATAACTCGGTGATATATGGTTCCCAATAGTTTTAGCCTTTTTAAAGACTATTTTGGGGTTAGATTTAACTAGACTCTCTCGATCTCTATCTAGTTTTAGGATAGACCAATGTTTTTGTAGGATTCACCTAATCTGTTCTGCCTGTTTTGAGTAAGTGGTTATGAAGAGTGGTACCTGGGGGGGTTGTGTCTCCCTTAATGCTAATTTCTCCTCGTATCTTTCTAGTGTTTTTTCTATTCTTTTTTAGGAGCTCTGCTCTATCCATTTTGAGTGCGCTCTCAAACGCAATCTCCAGGTCCTTCTCTCCATAACCCCGACTCAGAAATCTTTTTTTGAGTTCCTCAGCCTGAAGGAGGAAAGATTGTTCCGTGGAGCAAATCCTCCTTAGTCTGAGAAACTGTCCCTTTGGAATACCCCGAATAAGGGATCTCGGGTGAGCACTGTTGGACCTGAGCAGCGAATTCCTAGAATTTGTTTTTCTAAATACACTGGTCTGTATATTTAGATCAGTGTCTATGTACAGGTGTAAATCAAGATAGTCGATCTTGGTTTCATGATAAGTATGGGAAAATTTCAAATTATAAGTATTTGCCTCCAGATATTCAAAAAAGAAGTGTAGAGTGTCCATATCACCATTCCAAATTAATATTAAGTCATCTATAAATCTACGGTAAAACATAATATTGTGCCTGAAAGGATTTTTATCACCAAAAATATAAGTGTTCTCCCAAAAACCCATAAATAAATTCGCGTACGAAGGTGCAAATGACGTGCCCATTGCTGTGCCTTGTGACTGTAAATAATATTGTTTGTCAAACATAAAATAATTATGTTGTAACAAAAACATAAGTGCATCTAGTAAAAAAGTGCTCTGTGCTAGGTTAAGGTTAGAGTGATTAAGAAAGTGACTTATAGCTTTAGTGCCCAAAGTGTGATCAATTATGGTGTACAGTGAGATCACATCCAGTGTGACCCACATGAAAGTGTTAGACCATTTGATATTTTGAATATCTAGAAGCAAATCTGAAGAATCCCTCAGGTAAGAAGGGAGTTCTTTTACAAATGTCTGCAAAAAATAATCAACGTACCTAGATAAACCATCTCCCAAAGATCCAATACTGGAAATAATAGGTCTGCCAGGAGGGTTAACCAAAGATTTATGGATCTTTGGGAGATGGTGAAAAATAGGCACGTTGGGAAATGGGTTGTATAAATAGGCGACTTCTTGTTTTGTGAGAACACCTAATACACTGCCCAAGTCCAACAGGTCACGAATTTCCACCAAAAAGGCTTGTGTGGGATCTTTATCCAACTTACAATATGCTTTAACATCACTGAGCTGTCTTAAGGCTTCTAAATGATAAGCCTCTGAGTGCATCACGACCACTGCACCCCCTTTGTCCGCACTCTTTATAACTATATTTGATCTTTTCTTGAGTGTGGAAAGATGTAAATGTTCCTCTTTTGTCATGTTATTGAAGGGGGATGTGGTAAATGAATAACCCTTGGCCATAAGTTGTAGATCTTTCTCAACCAATTTCTCAAACGTCTCTAAATGAGGGCCTTTAGTAAAGTTCGGGCAGAAGATTGACTTGTTCCTAAAGGAAGTGTGCTTGGTTCCAGTGAGGAATGCCAGTTGTTCTTCCTTATCTATACAGTCTTCAATCTCTTCTTCACCTATAAGGTCAGTAAGGTCTTGGAGGGCTCCATACTCTCTAAAAGATAGTCTATCCCCCCGTGTGTCATCGATCAGATGGTGGGGATCAATAATGTCCCCAGCATCTGATAGAGGAGACACGGGGATCTGAACTTTTTTTGATGAAGTGTGGGAACTGTAACACATGCAGATACGCTAAAGAACATAAATCTATCAAAAATATACATACTAATCAGATTTATCGTATTGAGAAATTTCTTACATGTAACACCAACTTTGTAATATATCTACTTAACTGTCCCTGTGGGAGTAATTATGTGGGCCGTACTATAAGACCGCTAAAAGTCCGAATTAATGAGCACATCAGGAGCATAAAGAAACGTGATGACAGATACCCGGTCGCACGCCACTTCAATCACTGCCCTCTAGGAACATTAAGATCTTTTACATACAGTGCTCTTGAGCACATTCAGACTCATGTCAGGGGAGGCAATAAAGAAGCTTTGCTCAACCGTAGGGAGATGTTCTGGATTTATGCCCTTGGGACAATGGCACCCAGGGGCATGAACCAGGACTGGGAATTGAAACACTTTCTAACTTGATTTGTTTATGGTTTATGTATAATATACCCATAAGGTTTATATCTATTATAACGATTTGTTTTCTTTTATGTACATTATGTTTTTATTCATTTTTTCCTTGCCCCCCCCCCCTTTTCCCCTCCTATTCTTCTTCCCACCTATTTCCTTTTTTCTTTCTTTTGCATCTGTGTATTTAATTCCCTATGGATCCAGTATATATCTATTATTCTGCACAGAATAGGAACAAACTGTTATTACGAATAATCTTTTGCCCTGTATATCGATTAGAAACAAAATAGGGGCTTGATTCAATTATATTCTTCTGATCAAACTATACACTGTGTACTATTAATAAGCCGTAGGCTATTTCATGTCCTGAGTCTATCCATATGAGGAAACTGATTGCGTATTCATTGATTTTTATCATATTATATGTTTGTTTCCTTTTATAATTGTATGTTATACCCTTTGTTTTCTTTCCCACTCCCGCGGCTGAACGGGTAACCCTGACTACCAGAGACGCATCTCCAAATCAGTATTCTGATTGGAAACCAATTCTGACCAATCAGAACGCTAGCTGGTACTCGAGCGAAAATCGCGCGATATTTACAGCTACCAGAGACGCCCCTCCGAATCAGTTTCTGGTTGGAGGTCTATCTTGACCAATGAGAGAGCTGGCTAGCATCCGCGCGAAAACCGCGCGGCATCTCTGGGAAAGGTGGGCGGGGTTTCCCCTTCATAACTGCGGGTAGTGGAGACGCGATTTCACTCTTTGAAAAAGGGCTGCATAGCCTGAAACGCGTTAGAGTTGTTGCTGTCTCCCCCCGTTTTGCACCATGTTTCATTAAAGAAGTATTTTTTAACCCCTTCATTGCTGGTGTGGACCCCATCCTTCAGCTGTGCTCCGCTGCCATCCTTGGATAATCATCACTATGCTTACTCACCCAGCGTGATGCACGCAAAAAATGGACTAAGGTTCTAAAGAAGAGTTTTGATTCTCCCCACTTATGGATTCAAGGGGAGTTGCTGACCAGTAACAATGCCGCAGGTAAGAGAGTTCTTTTTAGTCCAGTGAGGTGCTTTTCTAGCATTACAAATGTACCCTCACTAAAGACAGAATACTCTATTATACCACTTCCTGCTTTATGATGCACTGGGTCCAATACTCTCAATTATTTATTTAGACCTTGTCCTAACCTGTTTATATATATATTTTTAAGCAACAATTGCCATTGTACCCCATTTTGCTGTAGCACTGTTTATAGGTAACCCTTCCCTTATCTTCCTGACATAGTCTTCGAGGGTTTCGTTTGTATAAAAGGGGGTCAATGGGACAAGATGAGGGTGACAGGGTGAGGGGGACAGGGTGTGGGGGACAGACAGGATGAGGGTATATACAGACAGTGGTCGATAAATCACAAATCACAAATCACCCAAAAAACTACTCGCCAAACCAAAAAATCTACTTGCCACCTAGCCCCGCCCCCCGCCCCGCTTTACATTTTTTTGTAAGAAATTCTTATTTTTGTTTTTGACATAAGTTTATTTATTGTATTACAATGAGGGAGACGGGGTGACAGGGTGAGGGTGACAGACAAGGTGAGGGTGACAGACAGGGTGAGGGTGACAGACAGGGTGAGGGTGACAGGGGGACAGGGGGACAGGATGAGGGGGACAGTGGGACAGGATAAGGGGGACAGGGTGAGGGTGACAGAGGGAGGGGGACAGGGTGAGGGGGAAAGGGTGAGGGGGACAGGGTGAGGGGGACATGGTGAGGGTGAGGGTGACAGAATGAGGTGGACAGGATGAGGGTGACAGGGTGACAAGATGAGGGTGACTGGATGAGGGTGATTGGGACAGGGTGAGGGAAACAGGGGGACTGGGTGGGTGACTGACTGAATATTGCCCATAAACTCTTCCACCTGTTCTGCTGCCACACTGTTGCCCTCCTCGTGACCCTCTGCTCCTTCCTGCGGCCTATCACTCCCTTACCTCTTCCCTTCTCCCCGAGGCCTGGCACCATATTGCCCCTCTCCTCCCCCAGGCCTGGCATCCTCGCCCCTCTCCTCCCTCAGGCCTGGCATCCTCACCCCTCTCCTCCTTCCCTAGGCCTGCTGTCACCCTTTCTTTTCTCTGCTCCCCCCTCACCCCCTGGCCTCCTCCCCGGGTTGGGGCCACAGGAAAGCCTGGCAGACCCTGGATCTGTCCTGCGCATGAGCCACCCTCGCCTACCCGCCTTGCTCCTCCAACACCCAGCCCGCTCACCTTGGACCAGGCCACACTGCCCGGCTGCCGGACGCCCACAAAGTCCTCAGAACAAACCGGAGACGTGGCGGGAGAGCAGAGGTGCGGTGGTGAGGGTGTCCGGAGCAGAGGGCTTGAGCTGTTGCGTCCCGGATCTGACGGAGTGACAGCCACTAGGGAACATTGCCGGGTGCCTGCTGTGCTGGTCGGAAGTGGGGAAACCCCACGGATAGGCCTCTGATGCTGCGTATTGCCCCGGCATAGGTGTCAGAGAGGACAGAGGCTGAGGGGGGCCGCCAGGGTTGCCACATGGGGGGATGCATGGGGGTAAGGAGGGACCATGGGACGCAATGGAGGCAGGCAGTGTAGTAAGGCAGGGAGTAACACAAGCAGCAAGGACCAGGATAGACCAGGAAGGACTGGTTCAATGTGCGGGATTATATAGAGCTTGGATGCTGGTCCAAATGTATTTTTTTCAGCACAGAACCGTGTGTGCTGCAGGGACGGCCATGAACCGTGTGTGCTGCAGGGACGGCCATGAGGGAGTCACCATGGGGCAATATCCAGTCGCCTGGGGCATCCAGGCGACTGGATTTGTCAAACACTGTATATATATATATATATATATATATATATATATATATATATATATATGGGGTCACTTACAAGTACAGTGCATCTGAGATTGTTTTTCTGGATACTGTGGTATACAAGGAGAATAATAGATTGTGTACTAGAATACACACTAAGGACACTGATAAAAACATTCTCCTATATGCTCGTAGCCATCACCCACCTCCTCTCAAGGAGGGGCTCCCCTTCTCACAGATGCTTCGTGTGCGGAGAATAACAAGTGATCCAGTGAAAGTTGAAAAGGCACTTCTGAAAATGGCTGAACGTTTCAGCGAAAGGGGATATGACCAGTCAGAAATCAATGAAGCACTGGTAAAAGCTCAGTTGCCCACAAGAGGTGATCTATTAAAACCTACAATAAAAACCAAGGGGAGTGATCGGTTTCATGTAGTATCGACATACAGCAATGCCTCTAGCCAGATACAGCGCAGCATGAGAAAAAACTGGCACATTCTGGCCAATGATAAACGCATTGGGAAATACTTTAAGTCTCCACCCCTTTTCTCTTACCGACGGGGCTGCAATATAGGGGACCATCTAATGAAAGCAGACCCTGTGGATAAATACGCTGTGTCCCCCACCTGGCTCACTAAATTCCCAGGGGTACATAAGTGCAGAAGGTGTGTTAATTGCCAATATTTGATGTTGGGCAATACGTTCATGCACCCGCAAAATGGTTATCCAATCAAAATAGTGGACTTTCTCAATTGCGATTCCAAATTTGTTGTTTATATCATCAAATGCCCCTGCGGGCTCATCTACGTGGGCAAGGCATCACGGATGCTCAAGGAGCGAATAGCAATGCACCGTTCAAGAATACGGAAAGCCCTCACAGATTCCACTAACCAGGATTATCTAAAACTGCTACCGGTGGCAAGACACTTTAAACATAAACAGCATAGCTTGGCCACGTATTGCTGTATGCCCATTGTGCAAGCCCATGTTACACCAAGGGGAGGCAATAGACACAGGCTCTTGCTTCAACTCGAGGCGAGAATGATTTATAAATTAGGCACAATGTCCCCAAAAGGTTTAAATGAGGACATGAACCTGGGATGTTTCTTATAATGTATTTCCATTGGTATACTGCTGCGGCCCCTCCTATCTTCCGACTTACCCGGAAAAATGCGGAGATGTTATCCGACTCTCACGGGCCTTCTCCGCGCGGCCCAAAATCAGCTGATAGCGCTAATAGCGCTAGACAATGAAAGCGCTTAGCGCTAAACAATAGAAATGCCCGCAGGCGCCCCAAACGGCCGAAAACGGCCCCCATCAGCCCGCATCAGCCCGCGATTTTTAAAATTGCGGGGAAAAGGCCGCAGGAGGCTAAAGGCGGCCTCCACTGTACATGTGCACCAGTGTAGTCAGATATCTTGGTAATGCTTATAATGTTTATTATGCAAAATGGGGTATATAAACTATTTGACAGTTATTTTTGCTCATTCTGCACATTTTCTTCCATTGATTTTTATTTCCCTTCCTCTCTACCTCACTTATCCTCACTGTGTTGTATTTGGGTGTTCTCATACACTCTTAGCAGGTTCTTTCTCTGACTTTTTACTCCAAACCCCTCTTCCTTAAGTTGTGTGGGGGGCTCAGTTGTATATGGTTAGTCTTGTCACTTCTTATGCATACCCCTTGGCTCAGTGTTTACTCCAAATAGGGACATTACTTGTGTCCAGACTATGGGCTTTGATAATGTGGAGAGGCACTCTAGGAGATTTGTCAGTATGTTTGAGGTAGTGACTGTGCAATGAAGTAATGCAGATGCCTTATGCCTGGTCATGTGAGTGAGACGAGCCAATGGGAGAACTCCAGCACAGATGCAGGTGATTCTCATTGACTTTCTCTGATCTTGGTATTGTCTCCTGCTACAGCGCAATTATGATGTCATCTAATTAGTGGGTGTGGTTTATGTCAAATGGGTGTTTGGGTATTTAAGTAACTAGCTGTCAATTGTTCTCTGCACCCCCCCTGAGGAAGATCCTCCTGTGGGATCGAAATGTTGGAGATATGTGCTACCGTATATGTTTAATACATAATACTGCTTCAAACTGTCTGAGTGCTGTCACCTCTTTGCCACTCATGGTAATATATGCTTTTATTATTTCTATGGGACATGCACCAGCCCACTACTGATTACCTACAGGAGTACCAGTGATATACAGTCATGTGAAAAAGAAAGTACACCATATTTGAAGTCTATGGTTTTACATATCAGGACATACTGTAATAACAATAATCTGTTCCTTAGCAGGTTTTAAAATTAGGTAAATACAACCTTAGATGAACAACAACACATGACATATTACACCGTCATGAGTTATTTAACAAATATAAAGCCAAAATGGAGAAGCCATGTGTGAAAAACGAAGTACACCTTATGATTCAATAGCTTGTAGAACCACCATTAGCAGCAACAACTTGAAGTAATCGTTTTCTGTATGACTTTATCAGTCTGTCACATCGTTGTGGAGGAATTTTGTCCCACTCTTTTTTACAACGTTCTTCAGTTCATTGAGGTTTGCCGGCATTTGTTAATGCACAGCTCTCTTAAGGTCCCGCCACAGTATTTCAATCGGGTTGAAGTCTGGACTTTGACTGGGCCATTGCAACACCTTGATTATTTTCTTTTTCAGCCATTCTGTTGTAGATTTGCTGGTGTGCTTTGGATCATTGTCCTGTTGCATGGCCCAATTTTGGCCAAGCTTTAACTGTCGGACAGAAGGCCTCACATTTGACTCTACAATACTTTGGTATACAGAGGAGTTCATGGTCGATTCAATGACTGCAAGGTTCCCAGGTCCTGTGGCTGCAAAGCAAGCCCAAATCATCACCCCTCCACCACCGTGCTGGACAGTTGGTATGAGGTGTTTCTGCTGATATGCTGTGTTTGGTTTTCGCCAAACATGGCGCTGTGCATTATGGTCAAACATCTCCACTTTGGTCTCATCTGTCCAAAGGACATTGTTCCAGAAGTCTTGTGGTTTGTTCAGATGCAACTTTGCAAACCTAAGCCGTGAAGCCATGTTCTTTTTAGAGAGAAGTGCACCCACTATATTGTGGCCTTCAAGACTCAGATCCTGGTGATCATATCAATCTCCCTGATGAAGTGACACTGACATGAAACACGTAGAATTGAACTATGCAAATTGTGTATCCAGTAAAGCAACATGTAAATTGGTAATCCAATGTGTCTCCTACAGGAAATACAGGAATGTCTCCTACAGTACGCAAAACATACAACATATATAACTTTAATAGATTAAATCACTATATAAATAACTTTAAAACCATGAAGCTCCTAGTGCCTCTAGGATGCCAGTGATGGCTCAAAAGCTTAGTGTCAGATCAGGAGGTGTAAACGATGGTATGACTGTAACTCTTGCGGTTCACCCTTATCCAACTGACCTCCTCTTAGATAATTCCTTGGGTAAGGTATTAATATACCTGTAATTGGCCCCGAATAAATAAGAGGAGGTGGATCTACGGTTAATGCTTTGTATATAGATACCTGCTACATTTCTCCACTTATTGTTTAATGTGGATATGCAGTATCACTAGCAAGGGGAAAATATATGTTGATGAACATCTAACTATGGTGGATGTTATATTGATTGTCAGGTGTATATATGCTGCATCCAAAGGCTATACTAACCAGTGTGGCTATACATACATTAAAATACTCACTCGTGAATGACTGAATTAGTAATTTGCTCGGACGGTTCACTGATAGTTAAATTCGTGACTCTGTACTGTCACGTGGATATTGCCACCTGGGAGATGCTTTCTGAGGTCTGGAGACCAACGCGATTGCACAGTGACTTGTATAATTGCCTCAACTGAAGATACGGCATAAGGAACGCTTCCAGTGATTCACGAGTGTCTGGGTCATTCAAAGACCATGGATACAAGCACAGAAGTTGCTCTAATGTTACAATAGGGACAATATATGAACACCTAACATCTGCTGGTATTTCAGTTGGCTGCATTGAACCACTAATATCTGATAGAGTCCCAGACTACATTGGCTGTCAGGAACTCATTCAGAAATACAAAAGCTTACCAGACAAGGTTATAACACCAGATCCAGCATTGCACACCAAGATATCTTCAGCTGCACTGGATACAGACATCTGCCATGTGAAGCATTTATATATACATTTATAAATAAATAAATAATGATACTACAGTACTAAGTAATGGTCACTGTTCATTAAACTGTGACACACAGTATTACCGTATATATACTCACCTGCCCACATTTGTGGAATCTGACAGCAAGTTATTGCGCAGAGCGAATATATCTGACTGCACTTGTCATGTTTAGTAGGTGAAGTCACAGTATATTTTCACCCAGCACAACAAAGAGTGTATACGTTAATAGGGTAACCTCACAACTCCAGACACACTGCATAACTGGATGAAATCTGTAGTGACTGGATATATATACTGACCTAGTATCACTCTATTTATTTGGGACTACTATTTTAATGTATGTATAGCCACACTGGTTAGTATAGCCTTTGGATGCAGCATATATACACCTGACAATCAATATAACATCCACCATAGTTAGATGTTCATCAACATATATTTTCCCCTTGCTAGTGATACTGCATATCCACATTAAACAATAAGTGGAGAAATGTAGCAGGTATCTATATACAAAGCATTAACCGTAGATCCACCTCCTCTTATTTATTCGGGGCCAATTACAGGTATATTAATACCTTACCCAAGGAATTATCTAAGAGGAGTTCAGTTGGATAAGGGTGAACCGCAAGAGTTACAGTCATACCATCGTTTACACCTCCTGATCTGACACTAAGCTTCTGAGCTATCACTGGCATCCTAGAGGCACTAGGAGCTTCATGGTTTTAAAGTTATTTATATAGTGATTTAATCTATTAAAGTTATATATGTTGTATGTTTTGCGTACTTAAGGACCATGATTTAATACTACTCAGGTCTGTGGTGCGCCCTAGTGGCGATCTTTTTGTGTGCTCTTGACACACGCATCCCTTTTGTCTATGTATTCATCCCTGGCAGCACGCAACCATCATTAATTATAGACGGGTTTGAGCGAGGTATCACAATCTCTTAAAATGTCTCCTACAGGAAAGAGATAGCAGAAGTTCAGAGTAGACAGGGTTTGGGAGAGTGGTGAGGAGCTCCAATGGCACCACACTTCCCTTAAAGGTGTGAATGCTTTTTATGCATCACAAATGAGTGCCTGTAACACTTACCTGTGTTTTTAATGATTTGTTACTATTAAACAGATATTTAATCATATTTACTGTATGCACTTTATCACATATTAGATTGTAAGCTTTCGGAGCAGGGACTCCTTTTCCTAAATGTTACTTTTATGTCTAAAGCCCTTCTTCCCAGTATGTGTTATTTGTATTATTGGTTACAGTATTTATATGATTTTTCACTTGTATTACTGCTGTGAAGCACTATGTACATTAATTGCGCTTTATAAATAAGAGGGCCCTCTCCAGGGGTGGAGAGAGAGGCAGAGCATGTTCCGGGGGGGTGGGGGGGTAAGAAATGCCAGACCACTGCAGTGAGATCAGTTGTCCAAGCTCTCCACCCCACAACCCCCCATCAGTTGCCCTAGTGGGCACCTAGAAAAATGTTTGGGGTCCTTTATTATAACACTTTTTTTTGGAGCGCACTTTTTCTCCACTTGACGAACTCTAAACAACCTATAGATTTAGTTTACATCTAGGTGGCAGTAATAGATATCCACTGCGCAATAGGTTTTTAGTATAACTTTTCATACATCATGGCATTCTTGAGAATAATATGTTTTATGGATTTTTTTTAATTGCTCATCCAACAACGCGGTATAAAATATAGCATTTTCCTAGTTACTGTATTTATATCTGATTTAAGGTTATGTTTTATAATCTATACATTTATACTATTCAAATCAAGTTACAGAGTGCAGTCAAGTTGGCATTCTTTCTTTCTTTCTTTCCCTGTTTACATGTTTGTATTTCACTTGGATTAAAAAAATTGTTCTTGTGTTCTAACAAACTTCGAAGTCCATAAAGTATCGATTTTAAACTGGCGAACCTGTTCTTAGT
The DNA here is from genome assembly GCF_040206685.1 of Ascaphus truei. Classification (NCBI taxonomy): domain Eukaryota; kingdom Metazoa; phylum Chordata; class Amphibia; order Anura; family Ascaphidae; genus Ascaphus; species Ascaphus truei. The sequence continues at coordinate 189,228,583 of NC_134486.1, read as the reverse complement.
ACAAAGTATCTTGTAAGACATTTGTTAGATTCTTGGAATACTGTAAAAACAGAGTACTGTAAATTAATATTTTTGTTTTGGTCATCTGATAATCTGAAATAAAGTACACATGAAAAGTTAACATCCAATTAACATTTTGATAACTAGTATCAGAGCTTGATCGGTGTTAGCTGCCAAAGGCAATTAAAATGCTAATTGAGCTCTGAGACCCGTAATCACTTATTATAGTGAATCTCTCCATTGACCTTAGTTTAGTCACCTACCACATTGTATTTGACCATAGTGAATATTATGCTCTTTAGCCCTGATATCAAATCATACACACATTTAAAAACATAGGGGCTTATTCAGGTAGTTTCAATGTTATCACTGCAACATCGAAGGTGTTTGCATGTTACTACGTCATGGTATGAAATTTGAGAAAAAAGATATTCAGTAAAATATCGAATTTAAATACTGTTTGTTAATAAAATGACATACTGTACCGAACAAGTTTGTACTTGCTTTACAAACGAAATAACCGGGATGTTTGATTTCCCAGAGGAGGAGGAAAAGGGGAAGAAAGAAAACATTCAGGGCAGTGTTGTGGGTTCTAATTCTGTTGGGTCTGACACTGGTACCCCCTTTGTCAAATGTGTATTTAAACTGATTGGTCTTAAGTATATATTTTAAGATGTGTGACACATTGAAATATACTTTGTATAGTCATTAGCATATCTTCCAAAGTACCTCTGGTATATTCATTTTTCAGCATAGGTATCTCTTCCTAATTTATTTGGAGAGAGTTTTGAGGGGCTATATATGTAGATACCAACAGAATTACTGTAGGTTATGAAGTCCTCCTTCGCCTCAAAAAACCCCCCAAAAAAGCATTTAGTTAACCCACGATTTACATTACAAAGCTGCTTAAATAGCAGTTAATGCAAATTTCAGCGTTTTTTTAACTACTTTGTTTTTGCAAGAGTGATAACGCTTGTATAAAAAAGCTGTTTACAGGCGATTTTAATATGTTATCATAGCTTACTGAATAACTACACACTACAAGCGTTAAGTCGCTTATTAAAGCCCCATAGAGTAACTCATCTATAGTACAGGACTGTAGTGAGTGAGGCTTTTTTTCAGGATTACAAGAATAGTTTTCATTGAAGTCTCTTAGGGGCATTAAATTGCAAAACTACCCAAAACTGACTTATTACAGTACATAGATCCCTAAAGCTATCTATTGGATCTTAAATGTTTCTATAATTTCTTTATTACTTTGGTTTGTGTAAATACACCTTTTTTTATTTTTCTACTGTACTTATATATTTTTTATTTTGTTCCAGTCTATCACCATTCACAGTTTTTAAGCTATCTTAAGGCCACAAAGGAAGCAGATACTTACATTATAATTATTTGTAAACAAAAAACAAATGTAATGAAAATTTGAATATGGAGGGCATGACAAAAACCTATTTATGTAGAAATGATTATGTTATTTTTTTAATATATTTTGTGTTACACTTGTCATTTTAGATACATATCATTACATTTATCAAATATAATAATACATGAACTGTGATGGATGTCTTAAGTCCCCTCTCTGTATTGTACCTTAAATGTCTCATTATAAGTATTGGAAGTGTTTAAGGAAGTAAGCTCATGTGAAGGGAGAAGGGAATATAAAATTGTTGATAAATTCAATTTTATTAAATGGCAATGTACATAATGCTCGTTGCAGCATTTCTGTAGGCAAATTATACTACTCATAGGTTTTGCTGTATTAGAAAGGAAATAAAATAATCAGAGAAGAAAAGAAAATGCATGACTAGGAAAACAATCAATGCTGCCCTTTGTGCTGCCTGACATTTGAGGGACTTGTTATCAACCATTTGTGGATAGCTATCTAAATGTATCTTTCCAGCTGCCATCCAAAGTATTGATAGGGAGAGTAAACGTGCCTATAGGCCATCAGATAAAGCTGCTACATCATTTCAGAAGACTGCCTTTTGTTGTAGCCTTGATGGCTTCTGTCAATCGGCAGTGACATTTTCGATTGACTCCAAAATAGAAAGGAATTTTCCTTCTGTATGCAACCCTGTTTTTTTCTTAAAAGCTATAGAATATACAATATAGAAACAAAGAGAATTATGGTTTCTTTGCACACTTGCAGCTTTCTTGTTTACTGCTCTATCAAATATTTAAATTATTATATGTGTTTGCTTGAAATTACTCATATGTCCAAACTACCAATTAACAGTCTACCGTAAATAATATATATTTTTTCTCTGTTACTTTTTGGAGTGGGCAAGATGGACCTGGATATTATGGGCCAAATCTTTCATCATATTCATAACAAGTTAATATTTTTGATAACTATGGTATTATTATAATATCTTAGTCAAACTTCTGGATTGTCAAGGGAGAGACTCCTGGACCTCGGTGGCGGAACAGCAGGGAGAATGGATTGTTGGGGTCATGGGCTGAGGTTGTGGCAGGCGGCAAGCAGGATCGTTGGGGTCACAGGAAGGGGTCGGTGGCAGGCGGCAAGCAAGGATCGTCCGGGTCAAGGCAGGGGTCGGCAACAGGAAGGCAGAAGCAGGGCAGGGGAGCAGGAACTAAGACTAGGGACTCACAAGCAGGAAAGAAATGGGGACAAGCTAGAACACTAGCAAGGGCCTTTAATATAATTCAGGACTCAACAAGTAACAGAAGCAGAAACATTGGGCATGGGAAGGGCATAAGGAGTAAGGACACAAAACAAAGGCAAGGGAGGAACAGGAAACAGGAAACAAGTAACTATAATGACAGAGGACAAGAGCAACAAGAGGAGACAGACAGATATAGGAACCCCAGAGAAGACAGAAAATAGCAGCACAACCAGTGGACAGAGAAAGGAACTAAAGGGGAGAGGAAGAACTAGGAAAATATGTCAGGGCTATTTCCTGACACGGATATTGCTAGCAACAGTTACCACCATAGTTACAGTAATAATTGGAACCCACACTTAGTTACAACATTTTAATGACGACAACAAAAATATATATCACATAAACCAATATTTTTTTAAACAAATCACTAGACTGGTAGATCATCAATTTATTGGTTCGTTATTCCTATTTTACAGGTGTTGATTTATAGTAGCATGGCAGCTATATTCAGTACTAATTTTAAGCTCAATCGAATATCTATTGTAATTTTTTACATAGGTTCATAAAAATATTTACTAAGACAGCAACCTTAAAACAAAATAACCAAGCATTAGAAGTCAATGTAAATTCCAAATTTCAACACAGAAGCAAATGGGCACATCATTCTGAATCATTATACAGTATTAGACAATTTGCACAAAACATTAATGTTATTCATAACATTTTTAAGTAAACTAGCAACATTGATGCATTTCTGCTAACATTTTGTGAATTCCTGAGTAATGTAAAATGCAAAATGAGGATGAAAATTCTGACCAATTGAAACATTTCAAGGCATTAACATAACTCTAGTCTAGCTACTTATTAGCATACATACATTGTCAAAGGCTACTTGTACAGAAACAGTATTATGGTTTGTCGCAATGTCATCCCAAAATCCGCTGTGGCACTGTTTTTTCTTCATCTGTGCTCACGGTGTCCCAATAGTGAGACTTAATAGCCCATCAGGATTAACACAGTAGAGGTCCCTGCATCTGAATGGGACTACCGCATTGTAAATCCTACCGGGTTGCACCTGTAAGAGACGCGCACTAAGAGTGAGATTGAATCAGTAACCGGGGTCTACAGTGGCGACCAACTTTATTCGAACTTGGCTAGTTCCGCGAATTTCAGAATATCCCGGTGATGTGCGGTTTAGTATCGTTTTCTCCCGGAGTGTATTGCGTTATTTCGCGCCCGTGATTTAAGCATTTTATTACCGCTGGCTGCAATACTGCAATGCCGTGTAAAAACGCATGGGGGCATTTGCGAGCTGTTGTCTCTGAAGTCTAATACATTCGCGGTTCAACCTACAGTACACAGTCTGTGCATGCGTGCGCGCGCAGTAATAGTAAAATTGCATATTTAATTTTATTTTAAAGTACAGTACTGTACTGTACATGCTAGGACCCTGTTGGGGTGAAGTGAGGGGGTTCCTAACATGAATGAATTTTAATTCTATGGTGAGTACTGTCTTGTTGCCGTATTATTTTGGTGGGGCTGGCTGGGTACTTCTTTAGGGGGCTGACCATTACTGTACTGTACTGTACATTAAAAATTTCCTTTGTTGTTTTTTCTCAGAAAAGAAAACAGCTAATGGGGGGATTTCGATGGATAATATTGTACTGTACACTGGCGACACATTTAATTGCACTGCGGCCAGATCCGCAAGCCGGGAAATTTCCCGGCTTGCTAGTGGCCGCCCCTCGGCGTGCCGCGCGTCATAGACGCGCGGTCACGCGTCTTCGGGAGCGTGCGCCCCCTGCACGCACGTCCAGGGGCTCCCCGAGGGAGCCCTGGTGTCCCGCGATCGCGGGACAGCGGCAGGGGGTTCCGGGGGACCCGGCGGACCCGGCAGCGGGAGGGAGAGCGCCCCGATCGGAGGGCGCTCTTCTGCTGCTTCGGCGCGCGCCCGTCACACTCGGGCGCGCGCCAGGCTACTGCTGCGGCACAGAACGGGCAAATGCTCGAATAAACTGTGCCGCAGCAGTATGCTGATGTTTTCCGGCCGTACAGTATACTGTGTAATAAACCCTGATTAAATAAAACTATGCATTTATTCTACATATTCAGTATCGTTTCATTATTGGTCTTCCACAGTATACTGACAGTGGTATACAGTGCCTAACATCTATGGGCAAAAAGAATTTTATTTCTAGGTGCCCTAGAACAGAAGTTCCCACGCCAATTGCCCGTGAACTTGACCGTGGCCCTAAGTAGTTCCCACGCCAATTGCGCAAATATAATGTAAAATAACCCGTTCTGTGGCTTTCTCCGCCATTGCGCTCAATGGTAGGACCCTCCTCGCCGGCGTGACCCTTTCTCGATGCCATTAAATCTGGGACCCTGTTGGGGTCAAGTGAGGGGGTTCCTAACATCTAGGGGCCAAATAAATTTTATTTCTAAGTGCCCTAAAACAAAAGTTCCCACGCCAATTGACCTAGTTCCCACACCAATTGCCGTAGTTCCTACGCCAATTGCGCGACCAGGCAGTAAAAAAACAGTGCAGCAAGCCTCTACAGTACATTTGTTACACTGGCAAAGGAGCAAATGGAAACAATGTGAGGCAATTCAACATGGTCTTTTATTGGTGGAGTCAGTACAAAAACATTTATTTACAATATTGAAACATTTATAAAGTGCACAGCAATTCAAAACATCAACACACAATAATACATTCTGCAGCCTTTATTACATTCTTCTGCCACAAAACATTTTTGGTGCATGGGGCACAGGGAGTTAAAGTGACTTGCTTTTTATGTACTATATTTGGGGGTTGTCTTTGGGGGTTTATTCATCCAATTATTATGATTAACTGCCTTTTGAAATGACACTGCTGTTAACTATGTCAGCCACACACCTCCAGAGTTTTTAATCCCTCCCTAGCCAAGCGTCAATCGGCTGAGTCACCCTAGCTAGCCTACAGTACCATCCCCCTCTCTCCACTGGGTCGTTGATCTGCTGCATACTGTATTGGCATTGTGTTCTTAATCCGCCCATAGCCGAGCTACAAACACAGCACGCCTGCGTCTAATCACACCATCCCCCTCCCCCAAGCCTTAGAGGCCTGTTGTTTGAACGGTACTGTAATGCTTTGAAAAGTCCCCTCTCGAATTTGAAATGTAAATCTGATGTGCAAAGCACTGTGAGAATTGAGAGTACACTGAGACAGCATTTCATCAGGGTGTGAAAATATTTGTCAGTCACTACAGTATGGTTTACAGTCACATGTTTTTAATACAATACAGTACAATATTTAATATCTTTAAAATAAAAATATATAAATCCTGTATACAGTATACTGTAAGTACATACTGTATAATGTAAAATAACCCATTCTGTGGGTCTGAACGGGTTGAAATTTACCTGGTCCCCATGCGGGAGGACCCTTGCCATAGTGGCAAAATATCAGCCTTCCAAGACCCCCGGAACCGGAGATACCAAAAGACAGTTTAAAAGCACATTAGCAAAGTGGCTTTTTTTCTGCCATGCAAGTCAATGGCAGAAACCTGAACTTTAACATCACCCTGACTCCGTTCTGTTGCCACGAGAGGGTCGCAATTTGCCATGCAATCCTGCCGCAACTAGGACTACATGGTGACCGAATATGGGCCCTCTAGCTCGAACTGAACCGGAGTTGTGGGTTCCAGGTTTCTGCTCATTCTGACTTAGCCGGTTCAAAGCTTTCTCCGCCATTGCGCTCAATGGTAGGACCCTCCTCGCCGACGTGACCCTTTCTCGCCGCCATTACTGCTGGGATCCTGTTGGGGTCAAGTGAGGGGGTTCCTAACATCTAGGGGCCAAATAAATTTTATTTCTACACTGGCGACACACTTTATTCGAGCTTGGCTAGTCCCACGAATTCGGGTATACCCGGGTGTATTGAGGTTTGTGACTGTTTTCTGCCCGAGTACATTGAGTTATTTTCCAAGCAGGGATTGAAGCATTTTATTCCCGCTGGCTGCAATACTGCACAGTATATATATATAAACTGCATTACAATTCATGAATTTATGCCATCTGGTAGACACGCGAAGCATTGCAGCCTATTAAATCCTAATCATTATCATTTAACAGATCAGCCGCCCATCAGCCAGGCATGAACCCAGGCTGGGAAGGCAAATGCAACGGGGCTTGTCAGAGGTTAGGAGTGGCGCATTCCAGGTATCTGCCAGGTACATACCGGGTATTTGCTCGAATAAAGTGTGTCGGTGCAGTAAGTGCCCTAAAACAAAAGTTCCCACGCCAATTGACCTAGTTCCCACACCAATTGCCGTAGTTCCTACGCCAATTGCGCGACCAGGCAGTAAAAAAACAGTGCAGCAAGCCTCTACAGTACATTTGTTACACTGGCAAAGGAGCAAATGGAAACAATGTGAGGCAATTCAACATGGTCTTTTATTGGTGGAGTCAGTACAAAAACATTTATTTACAATATTGAAACATTTATAAAGTGCACAGCAATTCAAAACATCAACACACAATAATACATTCTGCAGCCTTTATTACATTCTTCTGCCACAAAACATTTTTGGTGCATGGGGCACAGGGAGTTAAAGTGACTTGCTTTTTATGTACTATATTTGGGGGTTGTCTTTGGGGGTTTATTCATCCAATTATTATGATTAACTGCCTTTTGAAATGACACTGCTGTTAACTATGTCAGCCACACACCTCCGGGGTTTTTAATCCCTCCCTAGCCAAGCATATTGGCATTGTGTTCTTAATCCGCCAATAGCCGAGCTACAAACACTCAGCACGCCTGCTTCTAATCACACCATCCCCCTCCCCCAAGCCTTAGAGGCCTGTTGTTTGAACGGTAATGCTTTGAAAAGTCCCCTCTCGAATTTGAAAGGTAAATTTGATGTGCAAAGCACTGTGAGAATTGAGAGTACACTGAGACAGTATTTCATCAGGGTGTGAAAATATTTGTCAGTCACTACTGTATGGTTTACAGTCACATGTTTTTAATACAATACAGTACATTCTTTAATATCTTTAAAATAAAAATATATAAATCCTGGTATAAATCCTGGTAAAATATTTTCTAAATAAATAAATAAAATAATTCATTGGTGCACTGTAAGGGTGGCTGTAAATGATTATGATTCGCAGGAAAGTGAATAAATATTTATTTTATTTGAAAAATAATCAGGAATAATACATACAGTAATGCAGTCTTTATTAAGTTATTTTGGCAGCTTGAAATTGGATAACCATTTGGAAAACCTTTGTGAAACATGGGGAAACATGAGTAATGCACATTTATAAGAATATTAGTTAATACTACAGTATATACAGTACAGTACTGTAATGTACTGTATAATATACTGTACTGTATATACTGTATAGTAAATTTATTTTTTCTTTAGTCTTTATCTTTTCCTCATTCTGTCTGCAGTACAGAAGTTAATTGAGAGAGGAGAGATTTTGTGTACATCATTGCTGCTGTTTATATACTGTACATTTGACTGTACAAGCAGATTTGACTGGATTCAACGCCCCCATCCCCCTAGGCCACCGTTTTTCCTGGAACGACAAGAAAACCAAAAATGTGTGCAGTTACTGTACTGTATTATGGCCGAACTACTGTAGGTGGCTGGTTCAGCTTTGTCTGGAAAGAAAAAAATGGGGCAGTTACTGTAGTAGGCAGTTACTGTAGTACTGTCAAATTAGTGTACTGTATTCTGTACTGGAACTACTGTATACTCTGACTACTGTTAAATTCTATGTACTGTAACCTGATGGCTGGTGCTGCTCTCTCTGTAAAGAAAAAACTATCTACTGTACAGTATACAGTACTAGTACTCTTACTATCTGGAAAGAAAAAATCTTTGCCATACTTACCTGTAACATACTGTACTTACAATACTACAGCATAGTACTACTTTCCTGATGCTTGCCCATTACGCGCGATGACAATGGGCAACACAGTGGCAATATGGTCTATATATTTATTGCAGCGTTCCACAGTAAGTACATCGTTCCAAAAACTCAGTATGCCTTTCAACAACTCGTCCTTTTTGGAGGGTTTCACCACTTTCCGGATATGGTCCTTCAGCTGATGCCAGACCATTTCGATCGGATTGAAGTCTGGCGACCTGTCATTGGAAAGAAAGGACAATTGGTTTAAGAGCTAAAAACAGTGGGGGGGGGAACAAAAATGGGACACGGTCTACTGCACTTAGTCCGCTGGCGTCTTCACCCAGTTGATGCCGCGCTCTAGGATATGCGCCGTTGACGCAGTGTGCTTGGGATCGTTGTCCTGGTAGAAGCGGTGACCATTGGGGAAGTCGGGCACAATGTTGTCTTGGAAGTAAGCTTTATTCATGATTCCTATAGCAAGAAAAGAAAAGTGCTCAAAAAACTGCACAATAGTACAGTACAGTGCATACGGTAAGGCAACACTAGTCAAGTACAGTGCATGAGGCGACATTATATTTGATAAATTTTACCTTCAAAGATGACAATGCATCCCGGTCCACGCCTAGAGATGGCACCCCACACATGCAGCTTCACAGGGTGTTTTGGCCGCGGCTTCAAAGATAAGCGGCCTTTTTTGTGGAACGCAAATCGTGCAAATCTCTCCAGCGACACAGTAGACTCATCAGTGAAGATGCAATCCTGGAAAGTCTCCCCGCTGTCGATCCATGCCTGGGCCTAGAGCACTCTCTTGATTTTGTTTGCGTCCCGTATCATGGGGTACGCTCTGTAATGACAAGAAATAAAAAAAATTTGCGGCACAGTGCAGTACAGTTTGCGAAACAACACTTTTACCTCCTGTACTCTCCAGTACTAATCTCACACGTCCATATTTCCATCCAATGCTGCGTCTCATCTTCTTTATGCTGCTCTCGGATACAGTCATATTGTGCTTTTCCTGCAGAGTGTATTTGGCCCTTAATGCACTCCTCTCATCATTCTCCTCACTTATTTTGTCCACCAGAAGAGTTTTCTCCCTACAATGTAAAGAAATTATATTGTTTTATTAATATGCAGCAATATAAAATGTATATAAATGTAATGTTGTAATATACAGTACATTAAATATAAATATACAAAATATATACAGTACTGTATACTGTTGTACTATAAATATAAATATTCCAAATAAATATACTGTTGTAATATAAATATAAATATACAGTACATCCTATTCAGTATATACCGTTGTAAGATTAATTGAAATATACAAAAAATGTGTACTGCTGTACTATAAATATAAATAGACAAAATATATATACTGTTGTACTATAAATATACAGTAAATATACCAAATAAATATACTATTGTAATATAAATATAAATATACAGTACATCCTATTCAGTATATACCGTTGTAAGATTAATTGAAATATACAAAAAATGTATACTGCTGTACTATAAATATAAAAGGCCCTTCCTGCCAATTTAAGGAAAAACATTGTGTAAGAATTGCGGCGCTTTTATACAGTTACAGATCCTGTAATGAAAGGCGTTAGAGACTGCATTAATGGCGTTTTGCGCCATGAAAGGAATCGGCCATGGATGGACAATGTGGAGGACTGTCAGTGAGACCATACTGTTGTGCTGAACTGTATTGTACTCTCCATGTTTTGCCCTACAGTACCTGCTGTACTTAAACAAAGGAGATGTTGATGTGTGTTTTTTTCACAGGACATGCACAACTCCATTCCCTGAGGGCCGCAAACATGCACGGTTTTCAATGTTGCCCTGAAAACCTGCCCTGTTTGCTGCCCTCTAGGACTGAACTGGTGCAGGTCTGACTGACAGTGTTGCGCACCATCCCACTGTACTGTACACAGTACTGGGTTTCTTTAATAAAGGAGATGTTACTTAAAATGTCACTTTAACTCCCTTTGCCCCATGCACCAAAAATGTTTTGTTTTGTTGATGGTTAGAATTGCTGTGCACTTTATAAATTTTTCAATATTGTAAATAAATGTTTTTGTACTGACTCCACCAATTAAAGACCATGTTGAAGTGCCTCACATTTTTTCCATTTGCTCCTTTGCCAGTGTAACAAATGTATTGTAGAGGTTTCGTCAGGTTCCTTATTGCGAAACATGTTGTTCCCTGCCGGAGCTCATTGAGAGAGGGACCCAGCACACTACAGGACATCCGGTGCAGATCCCCTCTTCCGGTTCCACTGCCGGACGCGCCAGTGGGAACAAGAACGGAGGAGGAGACCGTGCAGGAGTGTACCGAGCGGCTGAGGCTGGGCCATTTTATTTGACTTCAAGTGTGAGTGTAGTCCTTGTGTTTGCTTTATTTCATTTTATTTCATTTTGTCTTAGTATAATTTATTTCATTTTGTCATAGATTGTTCTATACTTTTTATGGTTCACCACATGTTTGCATTTCATATGCTTATGTCTCCACTGTATACCCATTAAAGACCTTTTTTATTGTTGTTAACCCTTGTTGGCATACACTCCTTTTGGTCATCTGGGAACGGGGAGAGGAGACACTCACACACTACACCCATCGGGGGATAACTCTGCTGAGACAACCCAGACACCATCCATACAGGACATCACCCTCTGAGGACAAGGACTCACATCAGGCCGTGTGAGTTTTATGTATATTGAGACTCCAGCATATGAGTCTGTAATAAATCCACTACAGTCAGCGTTGAGGGAGAGACACCACACAAGCCCGTGTGAGTCACTGAATCCATAATTTTATGTATTCTTTGATTAGTTAAAGTGGAAAACCAATTATCAACCCCTCCAGCATTATCCTCCTCCTTGCTCCCACCCCCTGCCCTCACCCCCCTCCCCCTTTCCCCCCCCCTCTTCCCCCATCCCCCACATGTGTATCTAATACACTGAGATTTTAATTCTTTTTTATCCATATCCTTTTATTTCATTCGGTTCCATCGACATCGGGAGGCCCGTGAGGTTTGCGCTGACTATCTTCACACCACAACTGTTTTTTTACTGCCTGGTCGCGCAATTGGCGTAGGAACTACGGCAATTGGTGTGGGAACTAGGTCAATTGGCGTGGGATCTTTTGTTTTAGGGCACCTAGAAATAAAATTTATTTGGCCCCTAGATGTTAGGAACCCCCTCACTTGACCCCAACAGGGTCCCAGCAGTAATGGCGGCGAGAAAGGGTCACGCCGGCGAGGAGGGTCCTACCATTGAGCGCAATGGCGGAGAAAGCTTTGAACCGGCTAAGTCAGAATGAGCAGAAACCTGGAACCCACAACTCCGGTTCGGTTCGAGCTAGAGGGCCCATATTCGGTCACCATGTAGTCCTAGTTGCGGCAGGATTGCATGGCAAATTGCGACCCTCTCGTGGCAACAGAACGGAGTCAGGGTGATGTTAAAGTTCAGGTTTCTGCCATTGACTTGCATGGCAGAAAAAAAGCCACTTTGCTAATGTGCTTTTAAACTGTCTTTTGGTATCTTCGGTTCCGGGGGTCTTGGAAGGCTGATATTTTGCCACTATGGCAAGGGTCCTCACCGCATGGGGACTAGGTAAATTTCAACCCGATCAGACCCACAGAATGGGTTATTTTACATTATACAGTATGTACTTACAGTATACTGTATACAGGATTTATATATTTTTATTTTAAAGATATTAAAGAATGTACTGTATTGTATTAAAAACATGTGACTGTAAACCATACAGTAGTGACTGACAAATATTTTCACACCCTGATGAAATACTGTCTCAGTGTAATCTCAATTCTCACAGTGCTTTGCACATCAGATTTACATTTCAAATTCGAGAGGGGACTTTTCAAAGCATTACAGTACCGTTCAAACAACAGGCCTCTAAGGCTTGGGGGAGGGGGATGGTGTGATTAGACGCAGGCGTGCTGTGTTTGTAGCTCGGCTATGGGCGGATTAAGAACACAGTGCCAATACAGTATGCAGCAGATCAACGACCCAGTGGAGAGAGGGGGATGGTACTGTAGGCTAGCTAGGGTGACTCAGCCGATTGACGCTTGGTTAGGGAGGGATTAAAAACTCTGGAGGTGTGTGGCTGACATAGTTAACAGCAGTGTCATTTCAAAAGGCTGTTAATCATAATAATTGGATGAATAAACCCCCAAAGACAACCCCCAAATATAGTACATAAAAAGCAAGTCACTTTAACTCCCTGTGCCCCATGCACCAAAAATGTTTTGTGGCAGAAGAATGTAATAAAGGCTGCAGAATGTATTATTGTGTGTTGATGTTTTGAATTGCTGTGCACTTTATAAATGTTTCAATATTGTAAATAAATGTTTTTGTACTGACTCCACCAATAAAAGACCATGTTGAATTGCCTCACATTGTTTCCATTTGCTCCTTTGCCAGTGTAACAAATGTACTGTAGAGGCTTGCTGCACTGTTTTTTTACTGCCTGGTCGCGCAATTGGCGTAGGAACTACGGCAATTGGCGTGGGAACTAGGTCAATTGGCGTGGGAACTTTTGTTTTAGGGCACTTAGAAATAAAATTTATTTGGCCCCTAGATGTTAGGAACCCCCTCACTTGACCCCAACAGGGTCCCAGATTTAATGGCAACGAGAAAGGGTCACGCCGGCGAGGAGGGTCCTACCATTGAGCGCAATGGCAGAGAAAGCTTTGAACCGGCTAAGTCAGAATGAGCAGAAACCTGGAACCCACAACTCCGGTTCGGTTCGAGCTAGAGGGCCCATATTCGGTCACCATGTAGTCCTAGTTGCGGCAGGTTTGCATGGCAAATTGCGACCCTCTCGTGGCACCAGAACGGAGTCAGGGTGATGTTAAAGTTCAGGTTTCTGCCATTGACTTGCATGGCAGAAAAAAAGCCACTTTGGTAATGTGCTTTTAAACTGTCTTTTTGTATCTCCGGTTCCGGGGGTCTTGGAAGGCTGATATTTTGCCACTATGGCAAGGGTCCTCCCGCATGAGGACCAGGTAAATTTCAACCCGCTCAGACACACAGAACATGTTATTTTACATTATATTCGTGCAATTGGCGTGGGAACTACTTAGGGCCGCGGTCAAGTTCACGGGCAATTGGCGTGGGAACTTCTGTTCTAGGGCACCTAGAAATAAAATTATTTTTGCCCATAGATGTTAGGCACTGTATACAGTACCACTGTCAGTAGACTGTGGAAGACAAATAATGAAACGATACTGAATATGTAGAATAAATGCATAGTTTTATTTAATCAGGGTTTATTACACAGTATACTGTACGGCCGGAAAACATGAGCATACAGTACAATATTATCCATCGAAATCCCACCATTAGCCGTTTTCTTTTCTGAGGAAAAAAAAAGAAAAGTTTTAATGTACAGTAATGGTCAGCCCCCTAAAGAAGTACCCAGCCAGCCCCAACAAAATAATACGGCAACAAGACAGTACTCAACATAGAATTAAAATTCATTTCCCCCCAGATTTTAGGAACCCCCTCACTTGACCCCAACAGGGTCCGAGCAGTAATGGCGGCGAGAAACGGTCACGCTGGCGAGGAGGGTCCTACCATTGAGCGCAATGGCGGAGAAAGCTTTGAACCGGCTAAGTCAGAATGAGCAGAAACCTGGAACCCACAACTCCGGTTCTGTTCGATCTAGAGGGCTCAGATTCGTGGACCATGTAGTCCTAGTTGCGGCAGGATTGCATGGCAAATTGCGACCCTCTCGTGGCAACAGAACGGAGTCAGGGTGATGTTAAAGTTCAGGTTTCTGCCATTGACTTGCATGGCAGAAAAAAAGCCACTTTGGTAATGTGCTTTTAAACTGTCTTTTGGTACCTCCGGTTTCGGGGATCTTGGAAGGCTGATATTTTGCCACTATGGCAAGGGTCCTCCCGCATGAGGACCAGGTAAATTTCATCCCGCTCAGACCCACAGAACGGGTTATTTTACATTATATTCGCGCAATTGGCGTGGGAACTACTTAGGGCCGCGGTCAAGTTCACGGGCAATTGGCGTGGGAACTTCTGTTCTAGGGCACCTAGAAATAAAATTATTTTTGCCCATAGATGTTAGGCACTGTATACCACTGTACAGTATACTGTGGAAGACACATAATGAAACGATACTGAACATGTAGAATAAATGCATAGTTTTATTTATTCGGGTTTATTACACAGTATACTGTACGGCCGGAAAACATCAGCATACAGTACAATATTATCCATCGAAATCCCCCCATTGGCTGTTTTCTTTTCTGAGAAAAAACAAAAAGAAAAGTTTTAATGTACAGTAATGGTCAGCCCCCTAAAGAAGTACCCAGCCAGCCCCACCAAAATAATACGGCAACAATACAGTACTCACCATTGAATTTCCCATTCAGCTTGCGCCGGCGCCGGTCCACTGCCAGTCCAGCTTTCTTCATCATCCACGTCGATAGTTGGAAGCGGGACTAGTCCACCTGTAGTCAGCAGGTGAGTCTGGAAATCGCTTAGGTACATGCAAGCTTCATCAAAACTGCACGCCAAATCCAGCTCAGCCTCAGGCTCAAGGTAGTCACTGACAGTGGGACCGTCATTGGAAGCCGGTGCTGGTACCGGTGCTGGTGCTGGTGCTGGTGCATTGCTTGGCAGCGACTGTCGCTTCTTAGTTGGTTTTAACACGACCCTTTGCCTTTTGCCGCCTCCATGATCATAGATACGGGAAAAATCCGGTGACACACACCAATACCCTCCAACGAATTGGGGCTCAATACGGTGAAAACAGGGGTCAATACATAACCTTTTCCTTACTGCACGCTTCCACATATGAGGAGTTGGCGAAAATTTGTAAAAGTCATATTTTTCGATAAAATACTGATAAATTTGAGCAACTGTTGCCATCTTATCCTCTGTTGATTTAATCGCGGCCCATATCAAATATGCGTAACTTCTGTCAGGTTTTTGGAAAGCGGGCTGCACTTGAACACTCATGGTGGGTCTCTGCAGAATAGTGTAACACAAACTGAAACTGGTCTTTGTCTTTCTTTAATATGAAAAGCCTAAATTGATACATTTTTGCAACCTCTTCCTTCAGTCTCAAGTCCAAGGCCAAGTTACAATAGCACACTGTGGTACGGTATCTTTTTTAAACGAAACACCTGCAAGCCGACACATTACTGATTCGGCGCATTACAATTCATTAATTTCTGCCATCTGGTGGACACGCGAAGCATTGCAGCCTATTAAAATCTGAACCATTATCAATAAACACATCAACCGCGCTGGCTGGGAGCCCGGCATGCTCCGGTTGAACAGCGTGGCATTCCAGGAACATGCCAGGTACAAGCCGGTGATTACTTTGAATAAAAGCTGCCGCTGCTGTATAACTCAGGAAGTAGGGGGTCCTGGAGGATGAAAGTAATATGGCTCAACCCTGAAGACCACCTTCATTCAATACTGTGTTATCAAAATAAAATAAACGCTGTGCAATAACCTGTTAGAGGCACTCAGTCTCACTCTTAGAGGCCTATCCTAGTAGCTTCGATAGCCAATTCATCAAGGATTTTGAGCAGTTATCACAAAATGTTGCTAGCTAGCCGTTCAGAAAGTCTCGACGAGTTAGCCAACTCATGCGAGGAAGGCATTTTTTTCAAGTTTTCTCGCTCCTGCTCAAACACATCGAGCGGGAGCTGCAAAAATAAAAATAGCACCATTTTGATAAAATCACGCTATTCTGGTAGCCTCGATAAACACATCAAGGTTCTTGAATAGAGAGTTTATCAAAGATTTTATCTCGCCAGCCTTAGGGTGGCTAGATGGGATCTGAGAGCAGGACTTAGAAAAAAAATGCATTTTTCCTGCTTCGGATTGAAGCTGGGAGTCACAGGAGCTGATACAAATTAATATCAGCTCTGGAGACCCCAGCTTCGATCCAATGCAATAAAAATACATTTAAAGGCAGCTTTATTACCTTAGCAGCTAACTGCTAATGCAATGAAGGGGTTAACTACCAGTGCCCAGTTTATTGTGGGTGAAGGTGGTATTTGGCCCTTGGTGGGTGTTTAAGCCTTGTGGGGGGCAGGGATACTCCCGATACCCAACCAGTAAGCATAAACACCCACCATGGACCAAATACCACCTTCACCCACCCCCGCTACCCACAATAAACATTAAAACACAATACTAGCCAATACACCTATTCATTGCCAGTGTGGTTACCTATGCCCTCAATGGGAGCAAAGATAACCCCAATGTCAAGGAATGGGCACCCCCTCTACCCCAAACAACCATGACATTACAGTACAGTAATGGGCAAAATTTCTATTATCCAAATCTGGATAATAGTACATTTGCCCATTCAAAATAAAACATTATTCAGCCAAAGTACAGTAAATTAAATTCTACTCCTCATCTTCCTCCCCGTCCTTGTCCTCCGTTGGCAGAAACATAAAAATAAAAAAATACAAACTAATTGCCCCAATTCCCTTAATCAGCTAAGCGATTAGTAACTGCTATAGTAGTTACGGGGTTAAGCTCCCTCCACTGCTACCCACCCATCCGGCCTAACCACCATTCCCAGGGCAACTAGCCCTAACCTCTACCCATTGATTGGCACAGTGGCACATCATGCCCATATAATAAGCCAT
Organism: Ascaphus truei; assembly: GCF_040206685.1. Classification (NCBI taxonomy): domain Eukaryota; kingdom Metazoa; phylum Chordata; class Amphibia; order Anura; family Ascaphidae; genus Ascaphus; species Ascaphus truei. The sequence continues at coordinate 189,211,385 of NC_134486.1, read as the reverse complement.
ATAATTAGCCACTATGACAGTCAATAGGCAACCTCAATTTTTTTTTTACCAAAACTAAACCAGAGTCAAAAAATAAAATCACCAAAACTAAACCAGAATAAAAAGATCCATCACCAAAAATAATTCAGAATAACACAAATCAATCACCAAAAAACAAGGATTAAACAAATCAATCAACAAAATAAAACAATAATTATACAAATCAAACACCAAAAAATAAAAATAAGAATTAAACAAAGCAATCAATAAAACTAAGCCAGAATTTAAAAAAAAAAAAAAAAAAACAATCACACAAAACAAAGAAGAATAAAAATTATAATCAACAAAAATACATAACATTAAAATTAAAATAAGCATTTGCCCAAAAATGCATTGCTTGTCACTGTATTTATCTATTGCTCTAAAGGGGCATAGATAAATACATTGGCAGTCAATGGGACATAAAAAAATTTAAAAAATACAATCAAAACACCTGAAATACAAAAATTACATACATTCAATATTTTTCTTACCTTTTAGATGTCTTCACACTCCGATTTCCAATTTATTAGGAAGCTCTTGATACACGATGCAATGATCCACAGCTTTAGGTAAATTCTGTTCTTCTTTCTTCAATCTTCTTTCTTCAATCTTCTTTACTTGTAATCCATAGTAATCCATAGGGAGATGTTGTCTCATCAACTTCTTAAACTAAAATGAGAAGGGAAAGGCCTTATACAGTATAAAGCCTGTGAGATCACATTTTTGTGTTAGATGTTACAGCTGGTACATTCCCACCGTTATGGTAATGAAGGGGTTAACCACTCCAGCTATCTTCCCGGTAGGCCTTACCACCCACCCTGGATGAAACTACCCCCTTTATCTACCCCCTCTGCCCCCAATAAATAGGCTTATTCAGGTTTAACTCCTTCATTGCCTTAGAGGCAATGTTTAAATCTTCCACGTCACCTGACCGGGACATTTAAATACATAGGAGATACTGGTACCCCATACCGGGGCCTATAACTCGGGAATCATTGGGTCCCCGGACCTGAAATGAATTCAGTTCAGCTCCAGAGACCTCCCCCCTCTCGTTCACTAGTATTCAAATTTAAATAAAAACACTGTGATCCCCTGTGAGAACTGTGCAGGGTGAGGTGGCTCTCTCTGTGCAGCTCAGATTGCAAGAAGATCGCAGGGAGGTAACTTTGAAAAAATCTGAGATCACTTTGCTGCTACACCGAGCGGCATTTTCCTGCGTCACGGTTTGAGATTGATTCAGATTCTTTCTGAATACCGTGATAACACAAATGACAATCTGTACTTGTGAACATGCCACATCATTTCAGATAGCAGCAAAGTTATTAAAGCTACTAGAATAGGCCCCTAAGTGCGCGAGATATTACCAAAATAAAATAAAAGCAGCTTCATTATCTTAGCGGCTAGCGTTAAGGCAATGAAGGGTTAAGACAGAGTACATGCTCTAACATGCTCTAACACTCTACTCTATTCCTTGTCTTCAACGAGTGAAATTCCAACTTCAGGAAGTATTCAACTTGACAGGAACAAGGGAGCCCTGAAAGCAGCTATTCGGCAAGGTCTCACCAAGAGGCTCAAGGATGAACTTACCTGCAGAGACATTCTGGCAGACCTAGAGGGAATGATGGCACTCTGCATCTCTTTGGACATCCACATCTTGCCATGGCAACAAGAGCGGAAGTGGCATCTGCAAATCTTGTCAGTTCTACATGAACCTCTTCCTCTGAATTCCCTTCTTGCCACTACTACCATTAAGGAGGAGCCCAAGGAGCTTGGGGTATGCGGCTTTTGGAGGAGACTAATCATCTCCGACATATGATTGGGTGGTGTCTCTATTGCAGTGAGAAGGGGCATACAGCTCGATCCTGTCCGAGGAAGTCGGGAACCGCTAAAGCCCTGAGAATGAGGGAAGACCCTCTCGAGGCACATTTAATTTCTGTCCTCTTTCCTCCTGCCATCTGATGTTACTCATCCACCTCTCCTGACAGGGGTGCTCCGGTTCAACCTGGGCATTCATGGATTCTGGGGTGGCAAGTTCCTACGTTGACTGGGACTTCGTGTCAGCATTCCTCTCAGGAAGAAATTGTCACAATGTGCTCACCACAAACAAGGTGTTACTGTGGGGCCGAGGTGGGGATGGATATAAACACCACCCACAGCTGCATGGGTGCATCTAGAGTCTAGTTTGGTCAAGGTAGCTGGGTCTGGGTTGGAGAGGTATGGATTGTCGATATACTTGCTGGGGTCTGGGTTGGAGAGGTACGGATCATTGCAGGTACTATTAGCTGGGTCCAGGTTAGAGAGAGATGAATGGTCGTTGTACAGATGCCGAGGTCAGGGTTGGAGAGGTGCGGATGGTCAGAGATAGCCGGGGTCAGAGGTACGGAAGAGCGGAGTCCAAAAGTAAGGCCGGGTTGGTACACGTAGAGCTGAAAACAGAGAGACAGGAAAAGACTGCGGAGGCTAGGATGTGATGAAAACAAGGGAACATAGGACTGTGCTCACCCAATTTGCCAGTGGGGCAGCTAAGCATAAGTAGGAGAGAGCAACCAATGAATAACCTGTAGTGTGGAGGTGTGTTATCAGCACGGGCTGTGTTTGGAGCATCCAAATCAGGGATCAGGTGAGATCAGTATCCCTGACATGTTCTGAAGAGAATTACCCTGCATGCGCCAAAAGCGCGCCATGCGATCCCTGAAGTTGGCTTGAGGACGCAAGTCTTCACGACTGGAGCAGGTTGTGCATACACAAGCCAGTTGCAGGGTGGTCCCTGAAGGAGCGGTGTCCCTACCAGTGGCGGGAGGAGGCAATGTGGGAGCCCTGGCAGCAGGCATAGGTAAATGAGGAGAGCGTCGAGGGTGGCACGACTCCTTGATCCTCACAATACCCCCATTTCAGGAGCAACCTCCGGGCGTATCCAAGCAGGTTTGAGAGGATATCTCTGATAGAAAGGCCCGTATGAGTCTGGGCGTGAAGATGGTGATGAAAGACCCAGGAGCGTTCCTCTGGTCCAAAACCTTTCCAGTGGACCAGATACTGTATAGATCCTCTAGAGATCCTGGAATCCACGATGAACTGAATCTCTTATTCCTGTTGCCTTTGTACGAGAAGGGGAACTGGAGGTGAAGAAGAATCAGGAAACTCTGGAAGGCGGGTTTCAGCAGGGAGACGTGAAAGACAGAGGGATTCCTCATTGACGAGGGGAGACAAAGGTGATTTGCCACCGGGTTGACCTTCTCTATTATGGGAATGGGTCCAAGAAACCAGGGTGCCAGTTTGAGTGAGGGCATCTTGAGACGGATGTTTTTTAATGACAACCACATCTTATCTTCTGGACTAAATTCCTGGATATTGCGCCGGTGATGGTCCACCTGAAGTTTCTGTCTGGCTGTTGCAGTCTTAAGATTTTCCTGAATTCTTTCCTTGGCTCCTGTAGGAGATGAATTCTGCTATCCGGAGCCAGTTCTTCAGAAGAAGATGTGGACATCGGGAGGTGGGATGGGTGGAATCCGTAGTTACTGAAAAAGGGTGACTCTCAGGTGGATTCGTTGCGCAGACTATTGTGTGCAAATTCAGCCCAGGGAAGTAGGTTCGTCCAGTTATCCTGGGTGCCAGAGATGAAACAGCGCAGGTATAGTTCCAAGGACTGATTAGTTCTCTCTGTCTGATCATTAGTTTGGGGATGATACCCAGAAGAAAAATGTAAAGACATTCCCATCCTTTGCGAAAAAGAGTGCCAGAACCTAGAAACGAATTAAGAACCTCGATCGGAGATGGTGGTCTGTGGTACCCCATGCAGACAAAAAATCTTCTTGACAAAAATGTCTGCTAACATAGATGAGTTGGGAAAACCTCTCAATGAAATGAAGTGTGCTTGTTTGGAAAAGTAAACCATTACAACAAGAATGGTGTTCATCCCCTTGGAAACAGGAAGCTCTACTATAAAGTCCATAGACAAATGGTTCCAAGGGCGATCCGGAATAGGAAGAGGAGTAAGAGTCTAGGTGGTTTGCTCCGGGGAGTCTTGCTTCGAGCACCTATCGGGCACGCATTGACAAATTCATTAATGTCCCTTTGAATGCTGGACCACCAGAAAGTTGGTTCCACGAGATTGGTGGTTCTTCTGGTACCAGGATGTCCAGAAGATTTGGAGGAATGACCCCATTCTAGAACTTTCTAGAATCGTGGAGAGATAATAAGGCGACCCTCCAGGACTTCGAGATCCTCAGGGATATGAGATTGGTCTGATAGATTCCCCACCTAGGCGGTGTCCACGTACGGTATGTGGGGCTGAGCATACTGTCCTGATGTGCTCACCACAAACAAGGCGTGACAGCGGAGCCGAGGTGGGGAGGAATATAAACACCACCCACAGCTGCGTGGGCACGTCTGGAGTGTAGGTTGGTCGAGGTAACTGGGTCAGGTTTGGAGAGATACGGATAGTTGATATACTTGCCGGGGTCTGGGTTGGAGAGAGGAGAATGGTCGTTTTACAGATGCCGAGGTCAGGGTTGGAGAGGTGTGGATGTTCAGAGATAGCAGGGGTCAGAGAGCAGGGTCCAAAATCACGGCCGGGTCAGTACACGTAGAGCTGCGAACAGAGACAAGACAAGACTACGGAGGCTAGGATGTGAAGAACACAAAGGATTATGTTCAGCCAATTTGGCAGTCGGATAGCTGAGCATAAGTAGAAGACAGCAACCAATGAAAAACCTGCAGCATGGAGGTGTGTTGGCAGTGCGGGCTGTGGTTGGAGCATCAAAAGCAGGGATCAGGTGAAATCAGTATCCCTGACATGTTCTGAAGAGGAGGACCCTGCGTGCGGCAAATGCTCGCCACGTGCGAGCGCTGCACGAACCCTGATGAACCCGGCGCGAGGATGCAAGTCTTCAAGACTGGAGTGGGGTGCGCGGGTGAGCTGGTTGTGGGGTGGTCCCAGGAGGAGCGGCGTCCCTACCAGCGGCGGATGGAGGCAATGCAGGAGTCCTGGCAGCGGGCGGAGGTGATAGAGGTGCGCGCTGATTCTGGATGGCAGACCACGGGGGGCGGATTATCCTTCAGGAGACTCTTCACCTCACAACTACTGCTGCGGCCAAGTTTATTCGAGCATTTGCCCGTTCTCGGCCGCAGCAGTAAACTGGCGCGCGCCGGAGGGTGCCGGGCGCGCGCCGAAGCAGCGGAAGAGCGCCCTCCGATCGGGGCGCTCTCCCTCCCGCTGCCGGGTCCGCCGGGTCCCCCGGAACCCCCTGCCGCCGTCCCCCACATCGCGGGACACCAGGGCTCCCTCGGGGAGCCCTGGACGCGCGTGCAGGGGGCGCAGGCTCCCGATGACGCGTGACCGCGCGTCGGTGACGCGCGGCACGCCGAGGGGCGGCCACTAGCAAGCCGGGAAATCTCCCGGCTTGCGGAACTGGCCGCAGTGCAATAAACTGTGTCGGTAGTGTACCATCGAAGTGCTTCATCATGAGCCCATACAGCTGATGTGATTCACTCCCCAGGCACGGACATTATTCCTCCTTCCAGGATGGTCGCCACTAAATTCCCACGGTCAAGGACCTCATTCATAAAGACCAGTCTGAGCTCCCTGCTGGTCTTTTTGTACCTCCTTGTCGGCTCTTCATTCCTTCATCTCTTCCTCTACAAGTCCTCAAATTGGGCCATCAATTCAGAAAACGGCTGAGTTTCTCGAGTGGACCTTTTGGTGGCCAGAGATCAGGAACGACATCAAGCAATTTATGTGCATGAATGAAGGTGTCACACTCTCTACCATGCGGCTACTCAAACTAAATGGGACTGCCAGGGACCTCTGCTGTGTTAATCCGATGGGCCATTAGTCTTTCTGCAGAAATGTCACTGAAATGTTGGAGCATGTACCCAGCATGTACCTTGGTCTTGTTGGTGATAGCCCCAGATTTTCCAAGGCAAGTTTTAGAATACTCGTCGGCGCACCTGTAGGAACTATTTTAACTGGGACTGGTGGACTACCATATTCATACACCCCTGATGAAATTCGGTTGACCCGGATGAAACACATAGGGTTACCTAAGTGCCTCATGGACAACAACCATTGCTGAGTCCTTTTGAACCATTGCTGAGAGTATCCGTGAGACCGAAGTACCCACTGTGTACCTGCCCATACTTTTGCCGATATTGTTGGCTTACGGAGACAAGGCTTGGATCCCCATTGTTCGAGAGGATCCGTGACATCATCCTTTAATCAAAACCAGAATTGGGCACTGTGGGGAAATGACGGTCGGTTCATCATCCAGCACGGGACGTTCCAGCACTACATGACCCAGAGTGGTCAAATCGCCTGTTTTTCTCTTAGAGCATGTGAGTGGAATGATCTCGGTGCTCTATTATTTGTTGTAATACATTTTCTTGCACTATATTTTCTCTTTTCTCTCGTCTATACTACATTGAGTGTTCCTGCCACATCAATCCAACCAGATTCCTAGCTTGATCATTGCTGGTCCCGAGGTGGTAAGTGCAGTTCCTCCGCTGGTCATCCCTCTGTGGGCTGGTTCCATGGCTGTAATTGGCTCCTCTGTGTGTGCCAGTCGCACACGAGCAACCGGCCTCGCAGCTGGTGATCGTTGCCCCTGATGGGCTCCCTTGGACCGGTCCCGGTCCGGACAGTCTGGCCTGAGATGACCGACCTTGTTGCAAGTAAAACACTGCCTCTCATGTTTAAACTCTGCAGCCTTGGATGCGTTGACGGCTGCTGCAGGTTTATGTGTCCATTGAGGGGTAGTTTTAGCTCCCTTGGCCACGCGAGCTGTTCGTTTGGGAGCTTCTGGGTCCTCAATTGCAACCCTGCTGGCCACGTACTCATCAGCCATTATCGCAGCCTCCTCATAGGTCTGAGGTTTGTGGTCAAAGACCCATGCCCTCACGTCTGTGGGGAGCTGATGCAGCAATTGCTCCTGGAAGAATATGTACAGTAGGGCATGGAATTTTGTAACCCACCCACTGAGTCCCGTGTAAGGCCATACGGCCGGCATAGTCACTGAATGACTCCCAGGGGAGGACTCCCCCTGCCCGGAACTTGTCCTGTATGCTTCTGGGTTCAGGGCCTACTGGGTCAGCAGTTTGCTCTTAATATGACCATAGTCATCAGCATCCACACGTGGAATACCCATCACAGTCTGCTTGGCTTTCCCAGATATCAGTGGTCGCAGTCTGACCACACAGTCCCTCCTTGGAATTCGGAACCGGGAACACTGCGTCTTGAAGTCATTCAAAAATGCATCGAGATCATCTGTGCCATCCACGAACTTGCTGAAGCTGTGATGATCCGCTCCTGTTCCCTGTTTACAAGGTGGGAGTTGTGGAACATTCAGAGCACTGATGTCAGGAGCAGTGCTAATCCCCAGTGCTAATCCCCGTTCCCCATGTAGCGAGCAGTGCAGTGAGCCCAGGGACGGCCCGTTCGGCAGCCGCAGCTGCTACTTCATCCACTTTCCCTGGTGCCAAGCCACCCACGACCAGGGGGTCACTAACACTCTTCTCATGTCCTTGCAACCCAGAGAGTGGTCTCCCACACATTAACCCCTTGCATCCTGGAACCACTACCGTTGTACGTCAACAGAATCCTGTGCAAAGCTTGGTTACATCATAAGTCACCCAGGGGATAGCTCGGCGGGTAGTTTTATAGGGTCCACAGTTCTCTAACATGTGAGGAAAAAAGTGCACTACTAAAATCTAATATAAATTGTTAACCCATGTGGGTATAACCATGTGAAGGTGCACAAAAATAGAGGAATTACGTGATCCAATACAGTCAATTGGAGCGTCGCAGCCGTGAACACAGGGGGGGGGGGGGCTCAACACCATCGTGGCTATAGCAAATAAAACACAAACAAACAGCGCACAACGCTCATAGTGCATTAAATAAAATATATTCCAAAAACACAATGGTTAGGTAAGTATTCTGCGTACAGCAAGGTTAGATAAAAACAGTATTCATGGGACATATATTACCCAAACACCAAGAGCGGGATCGGATGAATCAGCAGGGCACCATCCAAGCCTTTTTATCACCATTATTCAGGCTGCTACCTGCCTGCAGTAATAGAATTACATACAACATGTTTTCAGGCACAAGATGGTGTTGTGAGCGCTGAAACCAGCGCTGATTGAAGAACCGTAGCTGGCTATGGGAGGTCTGTTTGAAGTATAGGTATCTATAGGTATCTAGTTTCAAGCATTCGACCTCGTAACCGCAAGTTCAATTGAAAATACTTTTAACCCCTTCACTCCCAATACGAGTTGGGGTTAATCAGCCAGGTATAATACCTTTATTAAGGGCCTGATTAACCCCATTCTCGTCACAGTGACCATCGGGGACCGGCAGGCGGACGGCTTGCTGGATTCCGGTGCCACCATTACCCTGGTACGTCCTGATATGGTGCGGCCAGAGAATTTGCTCCCGTGTACCGGGATGCAAGTGACCATGCCAGATGGGGGACTGCGGTCACTGCAGGTTGCCTGGGTCTTTTTGGAGTGGAATGCCAGATATGGCATGAAGGAGGTAGGGGTATTGCCCGGGTTAGATGCTGAAGTCCTACTTGGCAATGTCCTGGGGCATGTTACCTGAGTGTTTACAGCTGGGCTGGCCACTGTTGCAGCGATCACCAGGAGCCAGTCAGCAAAGATCGCAGCGGAACCATCCCCTGTCCCCCTGCATTTGGGACCTACAGTTCCCGGGGTCTCTGCAGAGACCAGACAGGTAAGCCAGACTAAGGCTAAGGCCCCGGTCACGGCGCTCTAATGCGCGCCCGCGCTTTCGGCTGCGCGTTTCGGCGATTCCACGGTCTGCAGCTCATTGCAGGAGCAGAGACCAGGGGGGGCGTGCCGGAGGAGTGACGGGGGCGCGGCCATGACGTCACTCAGCAGGTTCGCCCTCATTGGCTGAACCGCCGGGGGGCGTGCCTAGCCGCTCAACGCGAGTTCCTGCTCTCAATTCTATTGAGAGCAGGAGAAGCTCTCACGCGAGTGCTGCGGCCCCCCCTCGCAGCGGGCCCGGCGCCGTTGCGGGGAGGGCTCTGGTGAGCGCAGCGTCCGCCACAGCGCACGCTGCAGCATGCAGCGGGGGCAAGGCCTTAGTCACACACTGACCCTGACTTACTGTTCCCTTTACTTTACCTGTTCTCAGTCCCCCTGACTTAGCCTTGACAAGCGGGTGGCCAGAGTTAGGTACCCAGTTTAGGGATGCCGTGCGATCAGACCCCAGCTTGGAGGGCATGAGACTTCGGGCATCCGAGTCTAAGACAGGTGATTTGTCTGATTACTTCTTGTGGCACCGTGGGCTCCAGTACAGAGAGCAAGGGATCACAGGGTTAGATGAGGTCTGGACCGTTAAGCGACAGCTAGTGGTACCCTCTGAGTATAGGCGGCAGTTGTTGCGGGTAGCCCACTTTATTCCACTAGCGGGGCATCAGGGGGTCACTTGGACGAGAGCCCGGCAGTTGCAGTATTACTACTGGCTGGGAGCATCCAGTGCTGTGGCAGATTTCTGCCAGTCCTGTGATGCCTGACAGCGGGTGGGTAAGGTGGGCGATTGTGTGAAGGCACCCTTGAATTACCATTTCCGGTAATAGGGGAACCCTTCCAGAGAGTAGCCATGGACCTTGTGGGACCCCTCATGATTCCAAGCTGGTCAGGGAAAAGCTACATCCTCATGGTGGTGGACTTTGCCACCCGGTACCCTGAGGCGGTAGCGCTTGCCACCATTGATGATAGAGCAATAGCTAAGGCATTATTAACCCTTTTCACTAGGATAAGTTTCCCTAGCAAGATCCTGTAACGGACGTGCTCGCCACAAACCGGAACAGGACCGCAGGGCTGAGGTGGGGATGTGAATACATCGAACTTAGACCACGAAGCCGGTTCTGGATTGCGCAGTCCATAGTCATTCGTAGCAGGGTCAGGGTTGGAGATGGTAGAGTAATCCTTAGACAAGCCAGGGTCAGGGTTGGAGACGTCAGGGTAATCGATTTTCAGGCTGGAGTTTGGCAACAAGGAATCAGATATGCAGTGTTTCAACATAGCAGCTGCACTGTGGGAATGGCCTCTGCGCGAGGAGCGGGAGCAGACCATAATGAAGGCCTCTGCAAGGCAGGAATGCAGCAGGCCTCAGGAATCAGGAAGCTGAAGGTTAACGCTGGAGATCCAGTGCTTCAGCACAGGAACAAGGACACGGCCTCTGCAATGGAGATATACAGCAGGCCCCAGGAACCTAAGACAAAGTAGCTTGTGGCAAACACAATTAAATCCTGGTGAATCTAGGGTTATGCTCAGCACTTCCTAGAGGGACTGGCTCTAAACAGTATAGCAAGCGAATAGGGGCAGAGCTGCAGTGATTGCAAACACAGGTGAGTGCTTGCAAATCCAAGGGAAGGTCTGTTCTGAGAGCTCACCAACTTTGCAAGAGTGAGCTCCAGCCAAAACCAGGAACGGATTCCTTACAGATCCTAACCGATCAAGGGTCGCAAATCATGAGTGAATTGCTACAGTGTCTCTGGGATCATGCGGGGTGAAGCACCAGCGCAAGACCCCTTAACACCTCCAAACCAGCGGGCTGTGTGAGAGGTTTAACAGTTCCCTGAAGCAGATGCTGCAAACCTTTATAGAGGCGGAGGGCAAAGACTGGGAGATTCACTTGCAGCACTTACTGTTTGCGTACCGAGAGGTACCGCAAGAATCTACCAGCTTTTCGCCTTTGCACTAATATATGGTTGCAGGGTACAGGGATCTCTGGACCTATTCCGTGAGGGGTGGGAAGGGGAGACTACCAATACTGATGCTTCTGTGCTTCAGTATGTTGTAAATCTCAGAGACCGTTTAGAGATGCTCATGGGGTTGGCACAGGACAACCTTAGGGCTGCTCAGACCAAATAGAAGACTTGGGGGCCTATGAAGAGAGCTCCGATAAGTCATTTCTCACCAGGTTTTCGCCAAAAGTGTCTCTAGCTATTCAGGAAGCAGCGCTTGGCGAGAAGCAATTTTTCGCAGCTCATCACCAGCTTCTCAAACTCGGGGTATTCTAGGAGCTGCATCTCGCAGCTGATCGGGGCTCTAGAATGGCGATTTTACCTCAAAATAGCCGTGCCACAAAAAGCTGCCATGAAGCTGGGGATGAGCAGATCCGCCAATACAGCACTTCGAAAAAACGTGTCCCTTTTTCCTGCCTGGGATTGATGCCGGGGGTCTCCGGAGCTGATACACATTAATACCAGCACCGGAGCACCCCGGCATGCATCCGATGCCGGAACAAACCATTTACACTTCACTACCTTAAGGCTAACTGCAAAGGAAATGAAGGGGTTAACCACCAGTATCAGCCCTATTGGGGGGAGTGGGGGTGGGTGAAGGGGGTATTTGGCCCTTGGTGGATGTTTAGGGCTTGCGGGGGGGTTACGGCTGGATATAACCCATTCATTAGCATAGCAGTTAATACCGCTACGGTACTGAATGGGTTAACCCTTCCCGCTACCCACCCCCAAGCTCTAAACACCCACCTTTCAGGCTAATACCCACATCACCCACCCACGCTACCCACAATATATATATATATATATTTCCCCTGACGAAGTCTTTCGAGATGAAACGTGTAGGGAGTGCTTTGCGGACGTGATATTGTCCAGTTTTAGTACATACTCACTATTTCATTTACAGAACTCTATACGTTGGGTAATTTATACCTATCTCAGCCAGTCAATTATTATCCTTGCGGGGTCTGCCTCTTCCTATCTGGTGAACCCTGTGACGTCATTGAGTTCTCGCGGGACTTTGATCGGAGACTCACTGCAGTGACGAGGGATTTGGAGTGAGCGGCGCTCCTTACCTTCTCCGGTACATGGAGTACACTGTAGAAGCTGCTGTATCCTCTTCATACCGGACGATCTCACCGGAGTAACCTGGTTCCTGCTATCTGGTTGGCGATTGAGTATTACTCATAACTGCTTATATTCCCGATATGTTTGTGAGTGTGTTTTTTAAACCATCAACTCCATATAAATGTTGTTAAACTTTATTACGCTATGAGTGCGCCTGTTTTTTGTCTGTTTTAAAAAACAAAACAAAATATATATATATATATACCATAATACTGATTTAAGTTATGGTGAGTAAAAAAAGTGACAAAAACCCTCCACAGGAAAGCAAATATGCAAATACAACTGTATGCTCATCTGCATGTTTTAGGCAGGTCTGCAACCCCGCCTTTCCCCATTATCACCCAGCATACAGCACTTCCACTGCAGCAAGGGATTCTGGGAAATGACATGCAAATGAGCACACAGTGTCACTTTTTGCCTCAAAAACCATTTTTAACATGGTTCCCTATAGGCTTAAGCTTGCTGCATGGTCACAGTTTTGAGCACAGCCAGGGTTAAGGTGCATACCCAGAAAACCACCCTCAGACAACATATATATATATATATATATATATATATATATATATATACAGTGGTTGACAAATCACCAAAAAATCTACTCGCCACACAAAAAAATCTACTCGCCACCTAGTACCAAACGTGTGCTGCTTGGGCCAATATTTACTCGCCCGGGGGTTAAATCCACTCGCCCGGGGCGAGCAAATGTATAGGTTTGTCGAACACTGTGTGTATATATATATATATATATATATATATATATATATATATATATATATATATATACACACACACCAACAACACCTATACCTCCCTAACATACAATACATATATGTAATTTTTGGGATGTACAGAAATGTTACAATCGGAAGGCGGTGGGCCTCAGGTGTTCCCCGCAGGTGTCCCCGCTTGCCTGCAGTACCAATTCAGTGCCACCAAAAAAATTATTAAAAAACACATAAATACATCTCAATAAATACAACCACCCCCCACCACCCGCCCTCTAGCACATACAGTTATAGTAATGGTCAAAATAACTATTATCCACATATGGATAATAGTGTATTTGGCCATTTAAAATACATGAATCCCAATAAATAAAATAAATACATCTTGCACTCACCCTTGGCCGCCAGACACAATGAAGGCCATCCTCATCTTCATCACCGTCCATGCCCTCCGGTGCTGAAAAAGAAACACAAGCATTAAAAGAGCAAATGTAATATCCCCTAACCCCTTAATTACCATAGCGGTTATTAACCGCGACCATCATTAAGGGGTTAACCCACCATCACCCACCACTGGGGAGGCCTAACCACTCTCCTCCCCACCCTGTGAGGCCTAACCACCCTCAAATCTACCCACCGGGAGGCCTACCCTACCTCCCTTTGGGACAATAACCCCTACCCCCAATACCCACATTCAAAACAATACACAGACCCACAATAAACATAACAATAAGTAATAAACAATACATAACCCACCCACCCTCTGTGCCCCCCTATAAATACAGTATTTATTCTTTTACATACAGGGTTAATAACCCAGGCCCACGGGAGTCCCCGGTGGGCCTGACAGGTGTCCATAAGCCTCACAGTGGCCCAGCAAAGGGTTTCACACAGGGTCTGGAAGCCTACAGGTGGTCCCCGCCAGGTGCCATGGTCCACCAGGTGGTCTCCGCGGGTCACCGTGGGCCCCAAATGGGGTCTCCACGGGTAGGACTGCGGGTGTTTGGGGGGCCCCAGGTCAGCCCCATAGGTGTCTGAGGGTCCTCTCGTGGTTCCCACAGTGGTCTGGTGGCCCTCGGGTGTTCCCTACAGGTCCATGGTGCCCCCACAGATGTGGGGCCACCGGTTCATCCCCGCAGGTGTCCCACGTCGACCCGCCAGCCTTGTACCCGTGGAAAATCTGAGGCGACTTCAGGTGGTCTCCAGAGGTCCCTGCAGACCAAAGGAACCAACCCTGTATGTAAAAAATATAAATAGAATAAAACACTATTAGGGCCGATGCGCTGTCTCCACCAGTCTGACAGATCAGACTCGATTTTATCAGCCAATCTGCAGCACTTAGAATTAAAAGAAAAGGCTCCTGTGTGCTTCCTGCACCACTTTATAACTTCATCTTCATCTTGGCACACCAAGCCTATGGTGTAGAGGCAAGGCATTGGTATCAGAAGGTCCCGAATTCAATCCCTGCATGTGTTTTGTACCAAATGTATTAATGTTTAATTGTGTGTCTGTGTCTGGTAGTCAATAAAGCATTGAATTGAATGTTTGGAAAAAAAAAACAATGGCACGCGACGGGCAGAGAGATGAGCACGAGCCGAGAGATGAGCACGTGGACAGCAGGAAGAAAAGAGCACTGGTAAGGCGGCAAAAAGGAGGATAATTAAATCTGTACTGAGGAGGCTCGAGAGCTCGATGCCGGTGAAATTTTTACGCGACCCCGGTTGTAACACGGTCTCAGGATTGTGGACCCCAAGGACCGCGTTATAACGGGGTTGAGCTGTATTTTGGAAATTATTTAGTTTTTATGAGGCTATCTAATATTTTAATTTTGATATGCTATGTGATTGATTGATTGATTGATTTGGAGATGTGCTATTTTCATTTGTGCCTGTTGTTTTGAATGCTTAAACATTTCTTAGTAAATTGATTAATCATGTGTGTGTATATATATATATGTATACATGTGTATATATGTGTGTGTGTATATATATATATATATATATGTTGGGGTTGGGGGCGGGACTAGGTGGCGAGCAGATTTTTGGGTTGGGCGAGTAGATTTCTGGGTGATTTTTCGAACACTGTATATATATATATATATATAGTGTTCGAAAAATCACCCAAAAATCTACTCGCCCAACCCAAAAATCTGCTCCCACCTAGTCCCGCCCCCAACCCCACCCCTAGTCCCGCCCCCAACCCCGCTTTAAAATAAAATATATAAATAAAATACATTTAATAAATTCCTAGTCAGAACAACATTCGTTTTTGACATAAATGTATTTATTGTATTACATTATACTACAGTGTGTGTGTGTGTGTGTGTGTGTGTGTGTGTGTGTGTGTGTGTGTGTGTGTGTGTGTGTGTGTGTGTGTGTGTGTGTGTGTGTGTGTGTGTATACAGTATATACACATACACATACATGATTAAGCAACTGTATAAATGAATGGGTGAAGGGTGCGTATTGGGCCAGGGTGGCTTGACACCTTAATTACCTTTGCGTTTATTAACCGATCAGGTGATTACAGGGTTCAGTGACACCGGAATGTATTTGCAATGTTTTTTTTTTGGCTACGGAGGATAGAGGGAACTTGCAGGCGGAGAGAATGCATATTGATGAGGTTAGTAGACCTGTATTTTTTTATTATGCTAGTTAATGTGTTTAATAATGGACAAATAATCTATTATCCATATGTGGATAATAGTTATTTTGCCCATTACTGTACTGTATGTGTGTGTGTGGGGGGGGGGGGGTGGGGGGTTATGTATTTAAATGTATAGGACAGGTTTATTTTATTTACATACAGGGTTGGTTTTTTAGGTCTGCGGGGACCTCTGGAGACACCCTGAGGTCGCCTCGGGCTTTCCACGGGTACAAGGCTGGCGGGTCGACAGGGGACACCTGCGGGGACGAACCGGTGGCCCCACATCTGTGGGTGCACCGGGGACCTGTGGAAACCACCCAAGGACCCTCAGACACCTGTGGGGCTGACCCGGGGCCCCCTAGACACCTACGGTCCTACCCGTGGAGACCCCGTTTGGGGCCCACGGTGACCCACGGAGACCACCTGGTGGACCACAGTGCCTGGCGGGTACCAACCGTAGGCCTCCAGACCCAGTGTGAAACCATTTGCTGGGCCACTGTGGGGTCTGCGGACACCCTTCGGGCCCACCGGGGACTCCCGTGGGCCTGGGGTATTAAACCTGTATGTCAAAGAATAAATCATGTTGTATGGGTGGGAACAGGGGTTGTGTTATGTATTATTTATTAAATATGCTGTTGAAGATATTCTTAACATTACCACTCATACTGCTGCGCCTCATCTGAGTCTAACACATCGCTGGTTTTTCCCTAGCTTTTTTCTGGAATGCGACGCACTTCACCTGGAGAATGCCGCATTCATTGTGCGTTCTCAGCCACGGGTCATGCGTGGTTGACGCGCGGTTGATGCGTTTATTGAGAATGGATCGGATTTAATAGGTTGCAATTCTTCGCGTGTCTGCCAGATGGCAGATATTAATGAATTGTAATGCGCATGCGCTTCAGTAATGTGTCGACTTACAGGTGTTTCATTTAAAAAAGATACCAGTGTGCTATTGTAACTTGGCCTTGAGACTGAAGGAAGAGGTTGCAAAAATGTATCAATTTAGGCTTTTCATATTAAAGAAAGACAAAGACCAGTTTCGGTTACAGTATTCTCCAGAGACCTGCCGCCCGCCATGAGTGTTCAAGTGCAGCCCGTTTTCCAAAAACCCGACAGAAGTTACGCGTATTTGATATGGGCCACGATTAATGCAACAGATGATAAGATGGCAACAGTTGTTCAAATTTATCAGTATTTTATCGAAAACTATGACTTTTACAAATTTTCGCCAGCTCCTCATACGTGGAAGCGTGCAATAAGGAAAAGGTTATGTAGCGATCCCTGTTTTTATCGTATTGAGCCACAATTTCTTGGAGGGTATTGGTGTGTATCACCGGCTTTTTCCTATATCTATGATCATGATGACGGCAAAAGGCGAGGGGTCGTGTTAAAACCAACTAAGAAATGACAGTCGCTGCCAGCAATGCCCCAGCACCGGCTTCCAATAACGGTCCCACCGTCAGTGACAACCCTGAGCCTGAGTCGGATTTCGCATGCAGTTTCGATCAAGCTTGCATGTACCTAAGCAATTTCCAGCCTCATCAGCTGACTACAGGTGGACTAGTCCCGCTGCAAACTATCGACGTAGATGATCAAGAACACTGGACTGGCAGTGGACCGGCGCCAGCGCCGGCGCCAGCTGAATGGGAAATTCTATGGTGAGTATTGTTGCCGTATTATTTTCTGTGTTTTTTTAATTTTGACAATACAGTATCAATATCGGTGCGATTCAAAAGTCAAGCGATTCTCCTGTAAGCAATATCATTGGCTGAGCGGCTTCTACAGTATTGTACTGCAGATACTGAACTATTGGTGGAACGCTAGGCGCATGCACATTGGAACCTTCTTGAAACGCATATGCGTGTCATTACATCGATGGTAGGCGCATGCGCATGTGAACAGGAGATGCCCCCCGAGAGTATTATTGGTGGGACTGGCTGGAACTTCTTTAGACCATTACAGTAAAACTTTTCTTTTTGTTTTTCCTCAGAAAAGAAAGCAGCTAATGGAGGGATTTCGATGGATAATATCGCTTTGTGTAACAATGCCTGCACATTGCTGAATCGGATTTAAAAACCCACGTACCGGAGTCTACAGTTTAGTGGCCGTTGTTATTGATTAGGATAGAATACTGTACCTGAAACAGTATGCTAATGTTCTCCGGCCGTACAGTATACAATACTTTTTTATAAACAGTCTATTGTGTAATAAACCCGAAAAAATAAAAACTATGCATTTATTCTACATGTATTACAGTACTGTACATACTGTACATTATGTGTCTTCTATACAGTGCCAGTACATACAGTACAGTACTGTATGTGTCTTCTATTTTTTTTAATACTCTTGTACTGAGCATGCCTACAGTATACAGTACAGTGTGCCTGGACAGTAGTGTACATTCTAGAAACACTGTATTTTGTTACAGTAGCAAATGAGCCAATGGAACAATGTAAAACAAATCAACATGTTCTTTTATTGGTGGAGTTAGTACAAAAATATTTATTTACAAATACTGTACAATGTAGAAACATTTTAAGTGCACAGCAATTCAAAACATCAACAGGTGTATGGTTTACTGCTACAGTAGTGAAAACATTTACGCATAGAAAGTAAAAACATTTACAGTCAGCCAGTATGGTTTACAGTCACATGTTTTAAAAACAAATTCTTATTCATAAAATATACAAAACACAATATCTCCTTTATTGAAGTCAAAACATATACAGTGGGATGGTGTGCAAAACAGTCTGCACCAGTACAGTCCTCGAGGGCAGCAGACAGGCCTGGTTTTCAGGACAACCTTGAAAACCGTGCCTGTTTGCGGCCCTCAGGGACTGGAATTGTGCAGGTCCTGTGTGTGTGTACAACAAGATAAAACATTTCTGTATAAATACAAGTTAAAAAACACACAACAACATCTCCTTTATTTAAGTACAGCAGGTCAAAACATGTACAATACAGTTCAGCACAACAGTATGGTCTTACTTGTGATTAAAAAAAATGTTTATTCATAAAATACAGTATACAAAACGAAACATCTACTTTATTAAAGAAACATACAGTATACAGTACAGTGGGATGGTGTGCAAAACAGTCAGTCAGGCCTGCACCACTACAGTCCTCGAGGGCAGCAGACAGGCCCGGTTTTCAGGACAACCTTGAAAACCGTGCCTGTTTGCGGCCCTCAGGGACTGGAATTGTGCAGGTCCTGTGTGTACTGTTGCGGCAGACTTTATTCTAACAAATCACCGGTTTGTCCCTGGCTTGTTCCTGGAATGCGACGCTGTTCACCCGGAGCATGCCGCGTTCCCAGCCAGGGGTCATACCCGGCTGACGCGCGGTTGATGTGTTAATTGATAATGGTTCAGGATTTAATAGGCTGCACTGCTTCGCGTGTCCGCCAGATGGCATAAATTCATGAATTGTAATGCAGTATACTGTATATATATATATACTCTGTATAACAACCCCTATAACCTCTAACATACAGTACTGTACACATACAGTACTGTATATGCACATCAATGATACTATAGGCCGGTGGGGGCGAGAGGTGCTTGCAGCAGAGAGAGATCCGCTGCTCTCTCTGCGCAAACATCGGCACATTAAAAATTATTTAAAATACATTTTTATTCATAGTGTAGATGTGCAAGGGGTCTCCGGAGCTGAACAGCGTTGGTTTCAGGTCCGGGGACCCCCTGCTTCCCGAGATACAGCCCCCTTTATGAGGTGCCGGGGAGACTGGTTCAATTCCCGATGTCGGCTCCTTGTGACCTTGGTCAAGTCACTTTATCTCCCTGTGCCTCAGGCACCAAAAAATAGATTGTAAGCTCCACGGGGCAGGGACCTCAGCCTGCAAAATGTCTCTGTAAAGTGCTGCGTACAACTAGTAGCGCTATACAAGAACATACTATTATTATTATTATTATTATTATTATTATGATTACATAGTTTCGACAGTCATACGTTCCATTACACAATAGAATACACAAATGTGTTAGCAGAGTGGGAATGGTCGTTATATATAAAACACACCATGCCATAAAATGTTAGTAGTAATTAAACAACACTCAAGAAAAATTCTAGCTGCACTCTTTTGCAACATCATTATGTTAATTAAGTGCTTATGCAATATAGGCATAAGGGTATCACATTTTTAATTGTTTGTTAGTAAGCGCTGCAAGCAATATAAAATTAGTTCCATATGTAGTATAGTAGTCGGTGGCTCCTCCTCACAATCATCTCATATAAAGTTAGACTCTTCTGAAATCATACATTGATCCGATTGTATCTTGGCCGACATCTCTGAAATACAGCAAACACATGATGGTCAAAGATGGCACCTTAATATATATGTATCCGTGACAACGCATTACACATCTCTATATGATTGTGTAGATACACACGTCACTCAGTTATATGTTAGAAGTACAACTATACATCATTATGTATTCGTTTGTAAAATTAGTAGCACGCATAACTATGTATATGAAGTTAACGTTGGGTGTATACTTAAAAATGTGCGCGCACATCTTACTGTGCGCACGCACTTCACGCTTGGGTCGACTAAGTGTTCGCGCAAGCGCAAAACAATGCGTACGTTGTGCGTTCAATACATGTTGTAAATACCATTAACCATAAAATATTTATTTATAATAAAATGAAGGAGAAACTACATTCGTTCTAAACGACTACATCTGTATTCTTTTTAAACAGACGTGTGTGGACAGAAAGCACGGGCGATAACACAATGCGCAAATGCAATACGTGTGACGTCATGTTCAGCCAGCGTGAAGCGCACGCAAACACTTCTCCCACTCAAGTAACATTCGGCTAACGCCCAGTGCACGCCCACAAACACAGACGCGCACGCATGACACAGTGCAGTTACCGTAACTATAACAAAACAACACAGCCAATAGGCTTTGACGCGCGCACGTCGCTTGGGGGCGGGACTTACATCCGTAATCCTTTTTAAGGACGGCTTGGCACATGACAAGGGTCCCACGTCATACGTGTTCGACCCGTTTTTTTTTTAGATGTTGCATGATAAAAAAACAGGTGTGTGTTACAGTTATGGTAACATGTTGCTAATATGTTTAAAGGGATAGGAAATTACGTATATTTATTCCGTGAGCAATGTGTACTAATCTTTCTGGTTCTATTATATTGTATTAGGAAACAATGTGTTTGTGATCGCTACATGTTATGCAGTCTGCAATGTTACGCTGTATCCACGGATTTAAAGTAAAAATGGTGGTTACAAAAAAAAAAAAACTTTAAACGCTGAGTCAAGGCATAACGATTGTTATATTTACCATTGTTGTAGAAGTAACACTTCGTCTGCCTGCAACTGGTCGCTCCAGAAAACCAATGCATTTGCATCCATAGTTGACCCAAACGCTGAATCCTGTATGACACACATCTCCTCCATGAGGCGCTCATAGGAATCGCCACTGCATTCTTCAAACAATTGGTCCGGAGGTAGGTTCATTTCTTCGGTTACCCATTCGAATACGTTTGCAGCATAAAGGCTTGGTAAAAAATCATAGTAGTTATGTTCTTGTAGAATGTGTGTTTCAGGAATGGAGGGTGCAGATATTGCAGCAGGTATCGATTCACACGGAACAGTAGTAGCGGATCCATTGCTATTGTTATTAGGAATAAATATGCTATTTAGCAGAATATACACTGCCGACACAGTTTATCCGAGTGCGGCTCATTCCGCAAGCCGGGAAATGTCCCGGCTTGCGAGCCGCACTCCCTCAGCGTGCCGCGCATCACCGATGCGCGGTCACGCATCATCGGGTGCCAGCGCCCCCTGCACGCGCGTCCAGGGCTCCCCAGGGGAGCCCTGGTGTCCCGCGATCGCGGGACAGCGGCAGGGGGTTTCGGGGGACCCGGCGGACCCGGCAGCGGTAGGGAGAGCGCCCCGATCGGAGGGCGCTCTTCCGCTGCTTCGGCGCGCGCCCGTCACCCTGCGGCGCGCGCCAGGATACTGCTGCGGCCAAGAACGGGCAAATGCTCGAATAAACTTGGCCGCAGCAGTATGTGCCGTGTTCCACTGTGATTTTATTTTCCTTAACAATCTGCCAAAAACCATACCTTTCTTGTAGGTTATCCTGCACACGTTCAAAACATTCATTAGTTGATAAAGTGAATCTTACAGAGGATTTAAAATTTCGCGCCCGCCCAGGTTCATGGTAATAAGGATACTTTGTTCTAATCAAATCATAGATTTGGCCAACGTTAGCTTTCTGTTCCGCAGTTGATACGATCGCCTCAGCTATCATCCTTTTATATCCTTTGTGTGGATGTCTGTTTTGAATCATATCGTTAGCCATTGCAGCTTAACACAAAATCTGACTGAACTTGAATTTTGTCTGCTCAGAATGGTCAAACTAGTAGAATGTTATCTATTTAGTGTCTTTGCATTCAAGGTCACAAACTGTTTTTTCTTTTACTCCTGTTTTCTAACCACCAATTGGAGTTGGACAAATAATTGGTTCACATTTGTGGTTTCTGATAGGCATTTCAGTGTGAATGCCATATTAAGCTACTTTTATCTACTTTCTCAAAACAACTGTAACATTTTAATTAAAAATCACTGTGGGTTGAGGAAAGAAACATTGAACGCTTTATGAAAATAGTGCTTACACAGCCATATAATGAAATACACAGACACCTGCAAATGTTGTAATCTTTTTTTTTTTTCTCATACATTTCAGTGTCTATTTTTCAGTCTGGTTAACTCCCTGACTGCATCAGAGTTTAAGTAAGTGTGTATATGTATATATATATATGACTCAGAAATATATAATATATATATAAATATATATATATATATATTACAATATACATATGTATATGTGTGTAAAAACAAACTTTTAATGTGTGTGTATATTACAATATTTAATGGCTTATATATAAAGAGGGATTTTAATATTGGTGTGATTTATTTAAAGGTTTAAATAATAGAGGCTTACAATGTTGTATGGCCTTTGACATTGGCTTGTGAGCAATTGTGATTTACCATCAAACAACGCCTTTTTTTAATTGAGAAGGCCTGTAGTGTTACAACCAATAATATATCTATGTAATCCAGTTCTACACAGATCATATTGATGGCAGTAAGTAGGCCTTGTATGAAACCTAATTAAATGGTGGTAAACATGAGTGAATGAAGTGATTAATAATTGTTTAACGCACATACTGTTATAGGCTCACAGTAAGTATCTTTCACCAACAGTAGGCCTGTATTATTACAATTCTGTGTTTTCACAAGGAAGCATTAAGTGTATGTTTTCTGAAAATACATGTATACCAGTTTAGATAGTACAAATAATATATATATATTTATATATATATATATATACACACACTGTGTGTGTGTGTGTGTGAGTGTGTGTACATATATCCATACATACTACATATATATTACTAAACATTCACAGATATGTTATTGAAAACATAACTCACAAATGATTAAAGGACAAAATTAGAATGTTCATGCAAGGTGAAGGTAAGTAATATTTTACACTTAATCATGCTGTACACTGACAAGAAAGATGTTAGCAGTTAAATAGATGTGTGTTTTTAATTGCATGTGAATAAAATTTACATGCAATGATTACATCAAGTAACACACCCAAATACAATAATGGTGAAGAAAAAAAATGTGAACTAGCGCTAAAGTGTAATACACAGTGTGATATTAAAAAACTTATAATAAAGGATGGCTGCCCAGTGATACTGCCAGTACTAACAGAATAAACCAAAATAAAGAAAAACCTG
This sequence comes from Ascaphus truei, assembly GCF_040206685.1. Taxonomy (NCBI): domain Eukaryota; kingdom Metazoa; phylum Chordata; class Amphibia; order Anura; family Ascaphidae; genus Ascaphus; species Ascaphus truei. The sequence continues at coordinate 189,188,299 of NC_134486.1, read as the reverse complement.
GCGCCAAATAGTCAGTGGAATGTCCTGTACTCCTCAAGGGATCCGCACACTTGCTCGACAGACCATGCAAAGAAAAGAACACAAACAAACAAAAATCATAGCGCAACACTGTAGGGTAAGCAGTACTGCACTAATACACACAAACAGTTAAGAATCCTAGCGATTATTAAAATAATTATTTATTAAAAAGAACTATGCCAAGACCGACAATGGCAAATACAAGGAACCGCAGGTCATCCGGAGCACAAAAATTGGAGCCCTACTTACATACAGCAAGGTTTAAGCTCGCATGGTAGGAACAAGTCCTAGGTAGAGATGATCTCCCTGGCAGGTGATGCCTCTGCTCCACTGCGGCTCAGACACCAGTCAGTCCTTACGTTGGTAACCGGAACAGCTCCGGCCGTGGGGGCTGGTGTGCGGGGTCCACAGCTCTGCACCGCGTGTAGACACACGCCTCACTTCCTCCTACGGAGCAACAGGAAGTCTCTGCGCGCCCGCGCGCGATAGTGCCCGTTGCCTTAAAGGAACAGCTGGCAGGCTGAAGGGAAAGTTGGGCTCCAAGGCCAAATGTCCTTAAACGTCCAAAGTCAGTCAAATAGTGGCTGTGCCACTAGCCCAAATACAATGTTTTGCAGGTAAGTAAATAGCAGCTTCTCTAAACATAGCAAGTGGGTCCTGGTGGACCATTACTGAGCAGATGATTAATACATAAATATTCATAACACCATTCATTAGGACTGTTAACATTTCCAAAACTTCACGTGTACAATGACATACTTGAATGTTTGGAAACAACAGGTCTTCAGCATACATACAATATTCATTAGATAATCTGAAGTCAACAAAACAAGGCTAAAGACATATTTACTTAATTATAACATTTATTATTTTTTTTCCTTTTGAGAGCGAGTCACAGGCCTGCTTGTTGTCTCTTGGATTTTTCTTTTCCGTTTGGCTACAACTTGAGTCACAACAGAGCCACTTTGAGTGGCCTGTGGCACTTCACGGGCAGGGCTTGTGGGCAGTGACTGATCACGGGCAGGGCTTGTGGCCAGTGACTGTTCATGGGCAGGGCTTGTGGCCAGTGACTGTTCATGGGCAGGGCTTGTGGGCAGTGACTGATCACGGGCAGGGCTTGTGGCCAGTGACTGTTCATGGGCAGGGCTTGTGGGCAGTGACTGATCACGGGCAGGGCTTGTGGCCAGTGACTGTTCATGGGCAGGGCTTGTGGCCAGTGACTGTTCACGGGCAGGGCTTGTGGCCAGTGACTGTTCACGGGCAGGGCTTGTGGGCAGTGACTGATCACGGAAAGGGCTTGTGCCCACTGACACATGTGAGCAAGTTGGTACACAGTGCACAACTGATGGTTGGTCCGTTTCATGTTTGGGTTTTTTGGTTTGTGTCCAAAAACTGGTCAGTAGTAACTGCTTGTGCTTCTTTGTTTTTGCCGCCTCCTTTGTAGGTGTCAGCTCCAGAATTTCTACAGATGGCAGCGGTAGGATGTTGTCAGGAACATGCACAGAACTTTCTGCTACTTTACCGGTAACATCCCGACCTGGGTAATGAACATCACATGCATGGGGTGAAAAATGACCACCATGTAAAGATCCTTCCTGTGATGTGTTAAAGTTGAAATTTGGTACTGTAGTCATTCTCAAGTAATTAGCTTGGGTTTGCTGAACAACAAATGCTTCTAATGACGTGTTTATTTTTTGCAATTGTTTAGGCACTTCAATGAAGACTCTGTGGAGATGTGACAATTGTGATATCGTTTCTTCCTGCAGTGATATCATCCTTTCGTGCACTGTCATCAGATCAGAATGGCGACGATTTTCAGCTTCAACAATTTTTCCCTCAGAAGCTACTATTGCATCGTATGTGTTACTTGATGGACGATTTGGCTGTGTAACTGTTTCAATGGGAACCTCTTCATGGTCACTTGATTGCATTTCTGTGTCTATGGCGGCATCATCATCATCTTCATCATCTTCATCATCATGTTCTAAAAATAAATGTACACATTAGGAAATGGCATGTTAATCTCTGCTGTTTTACTATGTAATTATACTGTGTCATAAGTAACACCTAACATGTTTCCATACGTTTTATAACGTCACATTAAAAACAACCTTGACTTACGAATAATGTTTGGACTCAGTATGAAATAAGAATGAATGAAAAGTTGCTCTAAACTCACAACTCCTACATGATACTTAACATCACAAACGCAATACATGTTGTCTTAAACTTCCTTTTCACTGACACTAAGTAATCCTATTTAAAGAACATGTGCAAAACAAATAATGAACATGACAACATAACATATAGAAGTGCACATATTATATGGCCACCACCTCATACACTCACCTTCTAGGTGTGTTGAGCTGCATGACCCAGGTGAAGACACTTGTTCCGTCTCAGGTGACACATGTCCTCCAGGGGCAACTATATATAACAATAACATCAGTTGTACATTTACATGTGTAAATATTGAACAAACAGTTATTGTATGTTCTGTATTTATGAGTAACTAACAGCATCAGTTCCTTAACCGAAAATGTGTGTGTGAAAGTGAACATAAATAGTTGTAATAACAATGTACATGCCTGTGTACTTAGAACTTTTGAGTTCCCTAACATACAACATACTATGTTTCTGCAGTAATGCGTTAGGATAAAATTGATTAAATTTGTACCTACAAATCATATGTTTTGTAGTCATATTAGTATCATAATGTACATAACTATCATGAGATGAACATTCACAATGGTTATCATGAAGGTGGTCATATTGCAAAAAGATTCGGTTTTGGTAGAGGATATGTGTGGTACATTAATAGAAGCTGTGGCACACCTGAATGTGGCTGTCACCCAACAACACAACACATGCAGTGTATGATAATGTGTTGTTGATATCGGTTCAACTATAGATATGAGTGAACGAATGTGTGACGTACGGTTTGATAAGTAATGACTTGTTGGGGGATTTAGTACCTAGAGTTAAGGTTTCAAATGAGTGTGATTACCTTCAGTTTTGCTAGTCAGGTTGTAAGAACGGTATTCCCTTCCCCAAAAACCCTAATCAGGCAGACCTTACAATTACTTCAAACAGGTGAAAATGGTGTGAACTAAGTTGACCGTAAGATGACCCTGTAATTTGGGTGTGTGCTGAACCCCACCCCCTCTGTTGACGTGTATGCTGTGATGACATATTCATTGCAGCTGCTTTAACACAATGGTAGAGGAGCTAAATAGTCGTCTGCAGTGTGCAAGTTATGAACACAATGACATAACATATGCTACGTGTGCCTCATTATGCTGTCTGTATATGACATCAAGCAAAAATTGACCTTTTCATAAACAACTATACATTTGTTAGTGCAAGTGATGTTTGTAGGCCGTTGCATGCTATATATTCAATGCATGATTAGAATAGGCAGTAATGTCGTGTTTGTAGGAGTAAAATAAATAATATACACATTAATATTATACATATTTATGTTCTGTACCAGTAGCTATTAATAATTTCTTATTAGCATGTGTTACACATGTGTGCTACCCTGTTGTTCCCCATCTTCGCCCACCATCAATTGCTTCCACTGCAGCAATGCATTTTGGGAATTCACATGTAAATGACCACGCAATGGCACGTGGTATATTAGTTACTGCTTTTAGTAGGACTACAACATATATGTCTATTTTGAGATATATATATATATAGAGAGAGAGAAACAGACATATACATATATAGATGTAGGTATGCTTATATTGTCAAGACAGTATAAAAAGCAGCGGATATATGTTAAATAACTGTAAGCAAGGACACGCCTAGTACAGTAAGATTTCTCACCTGGTGGAAATTGTGAGGGATAAATTCCGATGTCCCTGTCACCGGCCAAACCCTCCACGACGATGGGAAGTAATTTTCCCCGAAGCAGCTCCTCCAATGGAGTTAAGATCAGACGTTGTGGTGGCGGGCCACCTCCAGTGCCAGAAGCATGCACGCGTTGGTCTTGTATTTTCTTTTTTAATTTTGCCCTAATATCGTCAAATCTTTTGCGACAATTCCCCTTGTCCCTGACACGATTCCCACACGCATTGACACCAATTATTATTGTGTCCCACATTTCTTTTTTGCTTGATGAACTTGTCCGCACTTGAAATACAAACAAAATATATGACGTTAATTCATAATAATAGAAGCACCAGTTTCCTACACTGCTAGCTGTTCCAAGAGATAGCAAACATGCTGTTTTAGGTGTAATATGTGAAGCACATGAGCATTCACTACTAAACCTAGACATGTAAGCAAGCTTGCATTAATATTGTATGCAGTTATCGCAAATTGAACGCCTGTGTTTTGTTGTCCTTGTAACGCATGATAAAAAGCTGTGTTTCCACAATAATTAACATAGAAAGATATTCTGGACCCATATTTGCATATTAACAAAACTCACATGACCTAGGATCACATGTATTTGAAGATTAAATGGAAAGGTACACTTACCTACTAAATGTCCATAGAGACTGTCATAGTGCTCCAGAATCCCAGTGACAAGAGCCCTATTTTCTTGGTCATTGAAGCGAGGATTACATGGCTTCTCCACACGTTTCTTCCAAGCACGTTTAGGCTCAGAGCTTGGCTGCTGCTGACTGGACTCTCCTTGTTCCAATGGAAGAGACTCCAAAAGCTGGCCACCAGCAAGCACGCCACCACCAGACACCCCATCAGCAACTGAGCCACCAGCAGCACACCCACTCCCACCAACAGCACTCGCACTCCTAGCACCAGCACTCCCACTCCCAGCAACAGCACTCCCACTCCCAGCAACAGCACTCGCACTCCCAGCAACAGCACTCACACTCCCAGCAACAGCACTCACACTCCCAGCAACAGCACTCGCACTCCCAGCAACAGCACTCCCACTCCCAGCAACAGCACTCCCACTCCCAGCAACAGCACTCGCACTCCTAGCAACATCACTCCCCTGAACAGTACGTTCACTCTGACGCGTACTCGCACGAGTAGCACTACCACTCACACCAGCATCACTCTTCCCACGCTTTGCGGGCATACTTACAGCACTCACAAAAAACAGAAAACAAATGTACAGCCAATCACACGAAACACTTCCACATAGAAAACAAGACAAATATGTAAACAAAACAACAAAGGACAAAGCTCTCACAATACACAACAAGTCTCTCAGTCAATATGCAAATATTAAATCACCCAGCTCTGTGCGTCTCTCTCTATCTCACTCCCAACAACACAGAGAATGATTAACAGTACACGTTGCCTTTAAATATGGCGCGCTATCCAATACATGCTGGCTTCGCCTGATTCAGCAAGATTTTTGATTGGCGAACGTAACAGCACCCCGCCACGCACGCCGATACACCTGTGTGTGATCGGCAAATCATCGTGAGAGTGGGCGGATTTGTTTTCGTCTTGATTTTGAAGGGATTCGGCACTTACTGCATACGGAGAGGGAAAATCGCCAATAACATGCCTAATCGGTAAGCTTGCCGATTTCACATATTCGTCGCTTACTGCATGAGGCCCTTAGTGTCTATACTTTTAAGTACTAACCAAAGTCTCCTTGAGTTGGAGAATAAACTCCGTTGGTACAGACCTCCATGGGTCTCTCTCTCTGCACCTAGTGTGCTCACAGTACTCACGGTACTTCAGAGTAAGTAGTGTCCGTTTTCTGCCTTTTCAAGAAATTTCTTGTCAGCCACAAAGAATCCTCACTGCTCCTCCGGTTGCCCGCGTCTCCTGTGAACATCCTGCGACACGTGACGACGTGATGACGTCACTCCTTCTCGCGAGAGTCCCTCCGGTGAGCTGTGGGAGCGGTGTCTCAGTCCTCTGCACTGAAACTCACACCGCAAGCATGTAACGGGACAAATGGCCACCCACACCTCTCAACTGTTGTCTGCTGCTCCTGAGTATCCTGTGTCCACTCTCTGTTTGCTGTAAACCACGCCCTACGCATTGTAATTCTGTATTTTGTATTGTATTGGTTCCACATAACATATAGCAGCACCATATTCAGATTATATAAATGGTCACAGAAACCAAATCAGACTCTATCTTTTATATGAGGAACCACACAGTGGTAGATATTGATATTATCTTTTCAGACGACATAAGATTAGAAAGCACAACAGGTGAGGAAGAAGATTTAGAGTCTATCTGCCTTAAATTAGAACCAATTCTAATTAAGGAGACAAAGACCATTTGGGATGTTAGATCACTGGAGCATTCTATTGCGACCAATAGGATCCCGAGAGGTCTTAGGATCTTTAAGGACCCCACATCAGATCAGGACAATATTGAATTTATGAATGAGTGGAAAAATCTTTTAGATCAGGCTTCAATGGAATTAATGACATTTTTAATTGTACATAGGAACAAAAGTCTAGTTAAATTTGAAGAAGAAATCAAATTAATTGAAAATAAATTAGGAACCATTAACCAGGATTCTAAATATAAAGAAATAGAAAGGAAAGTTAAATTAAGGGTTGATAAAAATGAAAGAGATACCAAACTACGCAAACAAAGGAAAGCAAGGAGAGATAAAGAAGATTATCAGAATAATTGTTACAGAACATGGAAACAAAATAAAAAAAGATGCAACAATAGATTCTAAAGATCAAAAACCATCTAATAGTCAGACGGGTCATCAAAATGTAAGTAATAGTCAATACCATGCCCCTAAACCCAATTCGTATTACAAAAAGGATAATTATTATTGGGGGGACAATAGAGGTAGATATTGGCAGTATAGAGATAGACGGGGTTCAGGGGAATATAGATATAGGAAACCAAGTTGGAAAGGGAATTATAACAAAAAACAAGCTCCCCAAAACACTAACTATAAAGATAAAGATATAGAGGAGGTATTCCAAGAAGCTGAAAAACCATCCACATCAGCAGAATCAAGTTCTTTTTTTAGAGAAAAGACAGGAAAAAGACAAACCAGGAGGGGGGGGGGACAAAATACCCCCACAGACGAATTACAAACCGTCACCACCCCACAAAAGAAAAATAGAAAGCCCACTAAGAGAGGAATTAGAGGAGGGGTTAAAGCCACCAAAAAAAACAGCACTATAGATACCAAAGAGTTAGGGATTTTTAATCTGAGTAATATAGTCTTGACACCAGACCAGACAAGTGTATTAAGCAAAGGTATGGCCTTTGCTCCTAGTAGTAGAATTAAGACCTTTAATACATATATTGATATTAGTAAGTTTGCCAGGAATTTAACTTTAAAAATGTACTTCATGAAGCAAAATGTAACGCATGAAGTGACAAATGAAGGTGTCACAACATGTGAAAGATTTAAACACACAGCATGCAGAAATAAATCATTGTTCTACCCAAGCTATTTGAGGGGAGGACATATTGATACCTTCATCAAGTTAGTTCAGGAGGATATGGAGAAATTAGAACAGAAGAAATAAAAGGACATAAAGGACATGATTGATTGTAACTCAAGCTACTTTGTATATTTGTTGCAATGTCCTTGCAACAAGCAATACATTGGGAGGACTACAAGAAAACTCAAAATACGCATTGCAGAACATGTACTGTAAGAAATATTGAGAAAGGCCTATTACAGCATAGTGTGTCAAAACATTTTAAAGAATTTCATGGTCAAGACCCTAGAGGTCTAAAATTTGTGGGCATTGAGAAAATTAGACCTAGTTGGAGAGGAGGGAATCCTGTAATTAAAATATCTAGACAGGTGACATATTGGATTTATGCCCTCAAAACATTATCTCCACTAGGTCTAAACATTGACATACTGCACCGACACACTTTATTCGAGCAAATACCCGGTATGTACCTGGCAGATACCTGGAATGCGCCACTCCTAACCTCTGACAAGCCCCGTTGCGTTTGCCTTCCCAGCCTGGGTTCATGCCTGGCTGATGGGCGGCTGATCTGTTAAATGATAATGATTAGGATTTAATAGGCTGCAATGCTTCGCGTGTCTACCAGATGGCATAAATTCATGAATTGTAATGCAGTTTAAATATATATACTGTGCAGTATTGCAGCCAGCGGGAATAAAATGCTTCAATCCCTGCTTGGAAAATAACTCAATGTACTCGGGCAGAAAACAGTCACAAACCTCAATACACCCGGGTATATCCGAATTCGTGGGACTAGCCAAGCTCGAATAAAGTGTGTCGCCAGTGTAGATCTGGGATCCTTTTTAAGGGATTAAGCCATATTTATGATCTGTATGACCCACTTTCAGTTTGATGCATCATCTGTGTGAATATAACAATTAGGAATATGATAATTATTCCAGTATTCCCCATAGGTATATACATTGAGGCTGTAAAGTTTTAATATTTGTTAGTTTCAACACTCGCCAATATTATAATAAAAGATGTGATGTAGCTATGCAATAGAAATTTTCTTCAATCGCCTTTGAGAAGTTTTGATTTTGGAGTATGCAATAGGATGTTTATATTTGAATAACCATTTCCCTTTCTCTATAAGTGTCCTCCAATGTTCATTGAATATATTGGGTATGTATAATATGACATAGATGTAATACCACAATTTAGTGAGGACTGAAGTGTCAACCACTCCCCTCACAATTGTCCATATGGAGCCCTTATGAGAGTAATATTATATTTGTATCTATGCAACAACATTTTTTTTTTGCTGCAATCCACTGTACTTCGAATGAACTTTACTTAAATGAATAATTCAAACTATGTAATAATTTCTATTGTTAAATATGAGAGTAATTTTCTAATAATAATGGAATAAGGGTTACTACTAAGAACGAGATATGAATACTTATTTATATTTGGTCTGAAGTAATTGTAGTGTGGGCTCTAAATCTACAATGGGTTAAAAATGTCAAAACCTCAATATTTAATAAAAATGTAATAACAACCTACCTCTAAAAACATATTCTGTTGTGGGGTATGCAGTTATATAAATTACAAGGTAATTAACATCTATTGTTCAATGGGTAGGAATTGAACTATTAGTATATTCCCCTCTTTAGAAATAAATACATATGCAATACAAATTAGCAATTTATCCTTTTCTAAATGTTGGTATATGAACTATCTGCTATAAGTAGTATATGGAGGATATATGAGACTTAAGATTCATTTACTGTTCTGTTATGAGATATATAACTATAGAAGGTAATAGGCAGTTAACATTTAATGTATAATGGGTAATATTCCCTCTTTGAAAATAAATATCTATCGAATTACCAGGCAATCATTTATTTTAATTTGTTTTTGCTTAAGGTAGAATAGAAACTATCTACTATATGTAGTGTGTGCAGTAAATATGGTATCTATAAGTAATATATTGTTATGTTCTAGACAATGTACATTTAAACCATTGAGCCAATTTAATATGCAAATTGTTTAATTTTCTGATTAACTAATCATGCAATGGAGGAGGGTATATAACCCCAGATGAGGGACAGATAGTATGATCAGCCCCTGACGAAGCCGAAAGGAGAAACGCGTAGGGCGTGGTTTACAGCAAACAGAGAGTGGACACAGGATACTCAGGAGCAGCAGACAACAGTTGAGAGATGTGGGTGGCCATTTGTCCCGTTACATGCTTACGGTGTGAGTTTCAGTGCAGAGGACTGAGACACCGCTCCCACAGCTCACCGGAGGGACTCTCGCGAGAAGGAGTGACGTCATCGCGTCATCACGTGTCGCAGGACGTTCACAGGAGACGCGGACAACCGGAGGAGCAGTGAGGATTCTTTATGGCTGACAAAAAAATTCTTGAAAAGGGAGAAAACGGACACTACTTACTCTGAAGTACCGTGAGTACTGTGAGCACACTAGGTGCAGAGAGAGAGACCCACGGAGGTCTGTACCAACAGAGTTTTTTCTCCAACTCAAGGATACTTTGGTTAGTACTTAAAAGTATAGACACTAAGTGTTTTCATACTGAGTGCATCTAGCACTAATTTCCTAAGTGGTCACTGACCTACACATCAAGGACTGTTGAGAAAATCTGCAAAGTGTTATTAACCCCTGATGAGTGTGAGATGCTCAGAATTCTCAAAAGTTTTATGTTATCTGACAAAGTGTGAGTTTTTTACTTATTGTCATTTTATCAATAATTTTAAAATAAACTGTGTTACACTATATTTGTGTTTTACCTGTCTTTCTGCATGTGATATTATGCACGAGATTACACTTGCTGTGGATGACCAGCTGCTACTGTAGATGTTCCAGATTCTTCATAATTGTTCCAGATCCCAGAGTGGATACAAGGCCTGATTTTATCCTATACGCTGTGAGTGCATATCGTACCTTCTGGTGGCTAAATTGTTAGAACGTATTACCCTATGTTTGTTTTTCTTGTCTCCACTTGCGCCTAGGTCATTCTTTCTGGGAAATCTTTCGTTACCAGCCCGTGGAGCGGTAGACCTTTTGGTTGCAGACTGAGTCAGGGAAAGTTAGATTGTGAGGGTCTATACACTCCAGTATATGTGGTAATTATATTATTTATTGATCTCAGTGTGATTGCGCTTATTGTAATTCTGTATTTTGTATATATATATTTGTATATATATTGTATATATACTTTTTTGATATCAACATTGCAGTGTGCTGTCTTCTTTTGGCTATCAGGATCCCCTGGTCACCATATGTCTATATATATATATAGACATATGGTGACCAGGGGATCCTGATAGCCAAAAGAAGACAGCACACTGCAATGTTGATATCAAAAAAGTATATATACAATATATATACAAATATATATATACAAAATTGATTGCAATTTGGATTTTCTTGATTGTTGTCAGGTGACCAGGGGATCCTGATAGCCAAAAGAAGACAGCACACTGCAATGTTGATATCAAAAAAGTATATATACAATATATATACAAATATATATATACAAAATTGATTGTAATTTGGATTTTCTTGATTGTTGTCAGGTGTTTTTAGTATGTGTTAAGGGGTATATATGGGTGCTTGTGTCAGTCTGAGGTGCACTGCCCTGAGGAAGGTCCCGTTGGGAGGACCGAAACGTTGGCGGCCCTGTGTCACGTAATACACTTTTTTGCTATCAACATTGCAGTGTGCTGTCTTCTTTTGGCTATCAGGATCCCCTGGTCACCATATGTCTATATATATATATATAGACATATGGTGACCAGGGGATCCTGATAGCCAAAAGAAGACAGCACACTGCAATGTTGATAGCAAAAAAGTGTATTACGTGACACAGGGCCGCCAACGTTTCGGTCCTCCCAACGGGACCTTCCTCAGGGCAGTGCACCTCAGACTGACACAAGCACCCATATATACCCCTTAACACATACTAAAAACACCTGACTGTGACCTGTGCTGTCTTCTTTTGGCTATCAGGATCCCCTGGTCACCATATGTCTATATATATATATATATAGACATATGGTGACCAGGGGATCCTGATAGCCAAAAGAAGACAGCACACTGCAATGTTGATAGCAAAAAAGTGTATTACGTGACACAGGGCCGCCAACGTTTCGGTCCTCCCAACGGGACCTTCCTCAGGGCAGTGCACCTCAGACTGACACAAGCACCCATATATACCCCTTAACACATACTAAAAACACCTGACAACAATCAAGAAAATCCAAATTGCAATCCCAGATACAGCCCACATTGCTTAACAGCCAATCCAACATACTGACACTGGCTAGCACCAATGAAATAGCCTGATCTAGACACAAGTGCAATTAGTCACATGTTAAGTAGTGACATCACAGTACCTCCTATCTAAGTAACCATGACTACATAAAGCATACTGTTATATTTAAATGCACATGAATGGTTAAATTGCACATGAATGGTAGAAATACATATAAAGTAATGCCCATAGCGGCTGCTTGCCCTCAGTACTGTAGATGCATGTTAAAAATACTATTATACTTTCCCATAAAAGCATACCTTAGTGTAGATGGTCCTAGGGAACGGACAACCTGTCTGATAAGCAACAATCAGGGGGGAACGGCCAGTTAGCAGTATCTCACATGCTGGCAGCGCGTTCGTTTGAACTGATCGCTTGCCTGACCTGTGTTATATGGAGGGGGGGTAATATACACACGTTGTGTTCCCTAAAGTACTTCCGTGCATGCGCAGTGCGTCCCTGACAACCCTGATCGCTCGCCTGACCTGTTGCGAAGGGAGGGAGGGTAATAGTCACACGATGCGTTCCCTAGTATTCTTCCGCGCATGCGCAGTGCGTCCCTAGCAACCCGATCGCTTCCTAGACTACTGTAAGTGAGGGTGCGCACGTATCTGTGCTAATGCGCATGCGCAACGCTGCGCTAGTGGCGCAAGCAGTGAAATCCAAAAGATGGATGCGCATGTGCCCTGGTAATGTGTCAGCGTCTGAGACAGACCTAAAGAGGACATGAACATGATAAAAATAACTGTTACTTTCTTACCTTGAGCACAAATAATGGCAACACAGTACACCCAGTGGCCACAGGTTGGATACATACAGTACAGGGATGAAACTAAGAGCAAACCAATAATAAAATCATTTAAAAGCAGGAGTCTGATGTCTGTATATTTAAGACTGTGATCTAGATGGAACCCACATATATCCTGCATACATGAAGCCCTACCAGGTAGTATGTTGGTGCAGTAACCATGATTAAAATAATGGGCTAATAGAATATGTAATATGCAAATGTACCACATGCATACCAGAAAGTGGCGAATCAGTGCCTGTAGTACCAAAAGTCTATCCACATATATTGTTGGTTACAGTGGAGATCTATCCACATACACCCGGCTGTTAATTGTGTGATGTTCTAAAACTTTGGACACCAAGGGTAGCAGAACACCCAAAAGTGAATGAAGTGAGTAAAACATACAGGGAAGGGGGATGGAGGAAATCGGTATTGCGTATAGTGTACAGAAACATATTAAGATAGTATACCAGAAGAACTGATGAATAATCACTATATACAACAACTTTACAGAAAACAGCCTAACTTTAGATCTTCATTTAGTCCATGAGGGGAGATTGTCTTAAGTTCATATATTAGTCTTGCCTCTTGTTGCAGAAGCAGCTTGTTTCTATCGCCCCCTCTAGGTGGTGGTTGCACCTGTAGCATGGGCATACACCGCAATGTTGCTAATGAGTGCCGCAGTTCCTTGAAATGTCTGGCAACCGGCAGGTATTTAAGCTCACTCTGCTCATCCGTGCTGTTCAATGCTTTTCTGATCGTGGATCGATGGATAGCTATTCTCTCCTTGAGCATGCGTGATGTTTTACCCACGTAGCGTAGCCCGCAAGGGCACGTAATCATATACACGACAAAACGAGACTCACAATTTAGGAAATTCTTGATCTTGATCGGAACCCCACTGTGCGGGTGGGTATAACTTGCACCCGTTTGCATGAAACTGCAGTTAGTGCAGCCATGACACTTGTATGAGCCTGGTTTTCTTTCAAGCCAGGTTTTAGGATGTCTATACTTATCCACTGGGTCCGTCTGCGTCAACATATCTCCTAGGTTGCGTCCTCGCTTGTAGCAGAACAGCGGTGGGTCTTTACAGATTTTGCCAATTTTGTTGTCATTTGCTAAGATATGCCAGTTCTTATGTATACTGCGCTTAATGCGGTTGGATGCCGTACAGAAAGTGCTAATGAAGTGGCAACGTTGCTCAGTAGATTTGTTGGTAATCGGTCGCAGCAGAGATTGTCTATCGAGGCTCCTTACTTTGATCAGGGCCTCACTGATGTCTTTATGGTCATAACCCCTGTCTTGGAAATCGTGCCACCATCGCTGAGAGTGCTGGTTCTAATTCATCCGGATTGGAAATTATTATTTTTACTCGAAGTAACTGAGAAAAGGGGAGACCCCTCTTGAGTGGTGTTGGGTGGAGGCTGGTGGCATATACTGTAATAGCGTGTTTCTGTCTGTATCCTTGTGATACAGCCTCGTGGCCAAGCCCCCACCGGATTTATACACGATGGTGTCCAAAAATGAAATCTCAGATTGGCTGAACTGTGCTGTGAAACTGATGGTAGATGGAATATGATTCAAGTATTCAATGAATTCTAACAGCGCAGTCTCTGGTCCATCCCATATAAGAAAGATGTCGTCTATGTATCTTAGATACTTTTTAATGCATACCGCATGTGGGGCATCATGAAGGATGTGTGTATGTTCATATACATCCATGAATAAGTTCGCGTACGCAGGGGCCATATTGGACCCCATCGCGTCCCACTTAGTTGCAGATAGACGCTTCTCTCGAACCGAAAATAGTTCTTATTAAGGATGATTTCCATAAGCAGCATTAGGAATTCCACAGGTGGACCATCGTGCGATGTAAAGGTCCCAAACTTCGATCTAACCGCTTCCAGCCTCTCTTGGTGGGGGATATTGGTGTAAAGACTACTTACGTCTAGAGTGACCAAAATGTAATCCATTTCTTCCAGTGCGATGTCACCAAGCTGCAAAATAAAATCCGTTGTGTCCTTGACATAGGAGCTCATACCCATGACCATGGGCTGGAGGAAGAAATCAATAAATTGCGACAATGGGTGGCATAATGATCCTCTCGCAGAAATGATAGGTCTTCCGGGTGGTTTCGTGGCCGATTTGTGTATTTTAGGCAAGGTGTACAGGATGGGCATTCTTGGAAAAGGTTGTGTAAGGAATCTACCTGTTTCCTCAGAAATCCAGTTGTTCAAAACCCCCATCTGTATGATAGAATCCACCTCCTTTTTATACTCCACCGTAGGATCCGCTGGTAAGCATCTATACGTGGATGTGCCTGATAATTGATCCTCTATTTCCTTTTTTTAGTCCACATATTTGAGTAGCACAATGCCACCCCCTTTGTCCGCAGCGTGGATAATGATATCCTTGTTATTTCTTTATGTGTCAATAGCTGATTTTTCCTCTCGTGTGATGTTGTGATAGCTAACTTTTTTGATCTTATTTTGTAGGGCAGTCTCTTTGTCCAGAACATTCATAAAAGCAGCAATACTGTGTTTGTTTGTTTGTGGATCAAAATTGCTGCTAGATTTTAAGCGGTTTGCCTTAACTGAGGTGTTTGGCAGGAGCTGTTTCATGAAGAAGTCTTTAAGTCTCAGTTGTCTATTGAACTTGTACATTTCGACTTCCCAGTTAAAACTAAGTTTAACGTGAGTGGGTACAAAACTAAGGCCTTTGTGGAGAACACTTAGCTGCGGCGCGGTCAGGGTAAAGTCCGTATGATTGTATATTACCGTGGTGGCCTGCGTCCGCGTGGTCCTCTGCCTCTCTTGTTTTCGCGCTCTGGATACTGCCGATTTTCTCCCACCCCTCCTGGTGGGTCCCTTCCGTCTGCGTCTGGAAACGGGGGTTTGGCGTGGCCGGCCTCCGCAGGACCTAAAAAATCACTTCCAGAGCCCTCTGTGTTTTCAGTCTCGTTTTGTCGTGTATATGATCACGTTCCCTTGCGGGCTACGCTACGTGGGTAAAACATCACGCATGCTCAAGGAGAGAATAGCTATACATCGATCCACGATCAGAAAAGCATTGAACAGCATGGACGAGCAGAGTGAGCTTAAATACCTGCCGGTTGCCAGACATTTCAAGGAACTGCGGCACTCATTAGCAACATTGCGGTGTATGCCCATGCTACAGGTGCAACCACCACCTAGAGGGGGCGATAGAAACAAGCTGCTTCTGCAATAAGAGGCAAGACTGATATATGAACTTAAGACCATCTCCCCTCATGGACTAAATTAAGATCTAAAGTTAGGCTGTTTTCTGTAAAGTTGTTGTATATAGTGATTATTCATCAGTTCTTCTGGTATACTATCTTAATATGTTTCTGTACACTATACGCAATACCGATTTCCTCCATCCCCCTTCCCTGTATGTTTTACTCACTTCATTCACTTTTGGGTGTTCTGCTACCCTTGGTGTCCAAAGTTTTAGAACATCACACAATTAACAGCCGGGTGTATGTGGATAGATCTCCACTGTAACCAACAATATATGTGGATAGACTTTTGGTACTACAGGCACTGATTCGCCACTTTCTGGTATGCATGTGGTACATTTGCATATTACATATTCTATTAGCCCATTATTTTAATCATGGTTACTGCACCAACATACTACCTGGTAGGGCTTCATGTATGCAGGATATATGTGGGTTCCATCTAGATCACAGTCTTAAATATACAGACATCAGACTCCTGCTTTTAAATGATTTTATTATTGGTTTGCTCTTAGTTTCATCCCTGTACTGTATGTATCCAACCTTTGGCCACTGGGTGTACTGTGTTGCCATTATTTGTGCTCAAGGTAAGAAAGTAACAGTTATCTTTATCATGTTCATGTCCTCTTTAGGTCTGTCTCAGACGCTGACACATTACCAGGGCACATGCGCATCCATCTTTTGGATTTCACTGCTTGCGCCACTAGCGCAGCGTTGCGCATTAGCACAGATACGTGCGCACCCTCACTTACAGTAGTCTAGGAAGCGATCGGGTTGCTAGGGACGCACTGCGCATGCGCAGAAGAATACTAGGGAACGCATCGCGTGAGTATTACCCTCCCTCCCTTCGCAACAGGTCAGGCAAGCGATCAGGGTTGTCAGGGATGCACTGCGCATGCACGGAAGTACTCTAGGGAACACAACATGTGTATATTACCCCCCCTCCTTATACAACAGGTCAGGCAAGCGATCAGTTCAAATGAACGCGCTGCCAGCATGTGAGATACTGCTAACTGGCCGTTCCCCCCTGATTGTTGCTTATCAGACAGGTTGTCCGTTCCCTAGGACCATCTACACTAAGGTATGCTTTTATGGGAAAGTATAATAGTATTTTTAACATGCATCTACAGTACTGAGGGCAAGCAGCCGCTATGGGCATTACTTTATATGTATTTCTACCATTCATGTGCAATTTAACCATTCATGTGCATTTAAATATAACGGTATGCTTTATGTAGTCATGGTTACTTTGATAGGAGGTACTGTGATGTCACTATTTAACATGTGACTAATTGCACTTGTGTCTAGATCAGGCTATTTCATTGGTGCTAGCCAGTGTCAGTATGTTGGATTGGCTGTTAAGCAATGTGGGCTGTATCTGGGATTGCAATTTGGATTTTCTTGATTGTTGTCAGGTGTTTTTAGTATGTGTTAAGGGGTATATATGGGTGCTTGTGTCAGTCTGAGGTGCACTGCCCTGAGGAAGGTCCCGTTGGGAGGACCGAAACGTTGGCGGCCCTGTGTCACGTATTACACTTTTTTGATATCAACATTGCAGTGTGCTGTCTTCTTTTGGCTATCAGGATCCCCTGGTCACCATATGTCTACATACTACTTATAGGACAAGCATCTGCCTCCTGCATCCAAACGTGAGTGCTAATCTCCATTCCTGACTCTATATATATATATATATATATATATATATATATATATATATATATATATATATATATACACACACATGATGAACCAATATACAAATAAATGTAGAAGGGTTATCAAAATCATACTGTACTACAAATAACACTTCTCCATACAGGCACCCTACATTAAAATGAATTTCCTTTAATAATCCTAACTGATCTTAAAATCTAAATCATCAAATGCCAATGAAAAACCTCACATTCCAATCAATACATTGCATTTACATTGTATTTATGATGCATAAAATCTATGCACCATATACATTCTGCAAATGAATGTGAACAATATCATTGCAAGCAAAATACAAATTCTGTAGCTCCAAACAAGTCAACTATTTTAACCAATCAAGTTAACAAAAATCAATATATAAGTACCAACCAGAATACAAAATTTAAAACCAAGGCTAACCTTTACAGTACCAAGGATTACATCTATCTAATTGTAAAAAACATTATACTGTACACACATTGAAGCATTGCAATAAACAACATACAGTACAGTACATCCCCTGTATCTCCCTGCTTTGAGTGTAATCTGTGTTAGGCCCCTTCCCCCTAATGTTTCTGTTAAATCTCCCTGCCTTGAGTGTAATCTGTGTAAAGCCCCCTCCCCCTAATGTGTCTGTTAAATCTCCCTGCCTGTGTTGCTGTGAGTGCAGTTTATGTAAATGTGGGGAGGGGGAGGGGGTTATAACCCCACCTCCTTGACTGTGATCTGTGTAAAGCCCCCTCCCCCTAATATCTCTGTTAAATCACCGTGCCTGTGTTGCTGTGAGTGCAGTTTATGTAAATGTGGGGAAAGGGGGGGGGACCCGATGTGCATACTGTATAATGCAGCGCCTCACTGCAAATGGCCAACCCTGTGAGGTCTAACCACCCTCACCCACTACCCACATACCATTACCCCCCCCATCCTGGCCATGGCCCCTCCGCTTCTGCAAAACAGACACAAAAATTAAAACATCCAAAGTAATGTCCCCTAACCCCTTAATCACCATAGCGGTTATTAACTGCTACAGTCATTAAGGGGTTAACCCACCCTCACCCACCACTCGGGATGCCTACATACCCTCCCACACTAACCCCCCACCCCGTGAGGCCTAACCACCTTCACCCACGGTTCAGCTCCGGAGACCCCCTGCACATCTACAGTATGAATAAAACACATATATAAATAAATACTCATTTCTTACCTTGGCGGCTATGTGCTACGGTAACGAAGCAGCATGACTGTATTTTTAATAATATTGTACAGTGAGCAGGGGGTTCCCTGAGCCACAAATCAAAGCTCCTGCACAATATTATTAAAATACAGAAATGCTGCTTCATTACCATAGCTGATACCCGCTAAGGCAATGAAGGGGTTAACCCACAATGACCGCTTTATTGTGGGTAGCGGGGGTGGGTGAAGGGGGTATTTGGCCCTTGGTGTGAGTTTAGGACTTGCGGGGGTTTGTGGGTGCACTTAACCCCTTCACGACCGTAGCAGTTAATATCGCTACGGTCGTGAAGGGGTTAAGTGCAACCGCTACCCCCCCGCAAGCCCTAAACAACCACCATTGGGGCTAATACCCCCTTCACCCACCCCCGCTACCCACAATTAAAAAAATTCACACACAGCAGCAGCACAATTAATAAATAAATCTAAATGATGTGAATTTTTTTTATTGTGGGTAGTGGGGGTGGGTGAAGGGGGTATTAGCCCCAATGATGGTTGTTTAGGGCTTGCAGGGGGGTATCGGGAGGGGTTAACCCCTTCATGACCGTAGCGGTATTAACTGCTACGGTCGTGAAGGGGTTAAGTGCACCCGCAACCCCCCCGCAAGTACTAAATTTACACCAAGGGCCAAATACCCCCTTCACCCACCCCCGCTACCCACAATAAAGCGGGCACGGTGGGTTAACCCCTTCATTGCCTTAGCGGCTATCAGCTATGGTAATGAAGCAGCATTTCTGTATTTTAATATTATTGTGCAGGAGCTTTGATTTGTGGCTCAGGGAACTCCCTGCTCATGGTACAATATTATTAAAAATACTGTCATGCTGCTTCGTTACCGTAGCACATAGCCGCAAAGGTAAGGAATGTGTGTTTATTTATATATGTGTTTTATTCATACTATAGATGTGCAGGGGGTCTCCGGAGCTGAACCGCTGTGGTTTTAAGTCCGGGGACCCCCTGCTTCCCGAGATACAGGCCCCTTTATGGGGTGCCGGTATCCCTCTGCTTGGTTTACATGCCGCGGTCACGTGATCGGGACCTCTAAATGCAGAGGGATACCGGCACTTCATAAAGGGGGCTGTATCTCGGGAAGCAGGGGGTCCCTGGACCTGAAACCAACGCAGTTCATCTCCGGAGACCCCCTGCACATCTACAATATGAATAAAAAGGTATTTTAAATAATTTTTAATGTGCCGATGTTTGCGCAGAGAGAGCAGCGGATCTCTCTCTGCTGCAAACACATCTTGCCTGGGGACGGCCTATAGTATCATTGATGTGCATATACAGTACTGTATGTGTATGTTAGGGGTTATAGGGGTTGTTGTTATACAGTATATACTGTATATATACAGTATATACTGCCTTACAATTCATGAATTTCTCGGCTTTAAAGACAACAGCTCGCAAACGCCCCCATGAGTTTTTACACGGCATTGCAGTATTGCAGCCAGCGGGAATAAAATGCTTAAATCACAGCCGCGAAAATAACGCAATACACCCCGGGAGAAAACGACACAAAACCGCAGATAACCGGGATAATCTGAAATTCGCGGAGCTAGCCGAGTTAGAATAAAGTTGGTCGCCACTGTATGTACAGCAAGTTAAAACAGTAAGTTAAATACAGTGCAGCAGGTCAAAACATCTCCTTTATTTAAGTTCAACAAGGCAAAACATGTACAGCATAGTTCAGCACAACAGTATGGTTATTAAACCATAAAGTCCACCACATTGTCCGTCCATGGCCGATTCCTTGCATGGCGCAAAACGCCATTAATGCAGTCCCAAACGCCTTTCATTACAGGATCTGTAATTGGATAAAAGCGCCGCATTTCATCCAGAATGTTCTTTCTTAAATTGGCAGGAAGCGCCTTTTTTACGCGATTTCCGTCGTAGTTCACTCTGAAGGCCCAGTTGCAGTACAACGAGTAGGGAACATGGTGCTTAAAAAAGTAACAAGGCATACTTGTGGGGTGCACCAGCACTCATCGCCCTATACTTCTCCCTGAGCGCCGGTGGCAGATCGCACAGGGTGAAGTCGGGCACCGTATCGATGCGAGCGAATGTAGGTCTTCTGCGAGCGGGTGTGCTTGAGGCGACGGGCAATGGTAGGTTGTCTGGGAGGAAGCTTTCCTCCGGTCTTGGTCACCGTGTTGTCTCCTGTCGTGGTCTTGATGGGTTGTCATGTCCTCATCAAACGCATACATGTACACTACATCTTCTGGTGGAGGGGGAGCGCTTGGTGATGGAAGGGGATCGATGCTCCAATTCATCACATCCATGTCACCCCCCTGCTCCGGCGTCGGGGAAATAGGAGCATTAACACCGAGCAAATGATGTATACCCGCTATGTCAGCCTCTATCTTCTCCATCCATCGATCCATCCGTTGATAAATATCTAGCATCCGTTGATCCATATCTATCATCCGTTGATCCATATGTAGCATCCGTTGCTCCACATTTAACATAGTCTCCAGAAGCAAATCTATCTTTGCTAGCACAATTGAGTTCCCGGGGAGATCCACTTATCCCATTCAGCATTCGGTCTAACAAGCTGCTTCTTGTGCATGGCGTGTGGACATCTGGGTGGATGGGTGCAACGGAGGATGAGATGGGGGTTCCATGGAGAGAAGCGGCAGCGACGTCGAAGAAGGGTGGAGGAGGTGACCTGTGGATATCTGGTAGAGGAGAAGCGGCAGCGTCGTCGAAGAGGGATGGAGAAGGTGACCTTTGGATTTCCGGGCGAGAAGCAGAGTCGTCTAAGAGCAAAGGAGAAAGTGACCCTTGGATTTCAGAGGCGGCACCGTCGTCGGATAGAACCGGAGAAGATGGCCTGTGGGTTTCCGGGAGGGCAGCAGCAGCGTCGAGGACGAGGGGTGGAGAAGACGGGCTGAAGATTTCCGGGACAGCGGCGGCAGAGTCGTCGAAGCGTATGTGAGGAAGTGGTCTGCAGATTCGATGGGTTGGCTGCCAATCGTTTTGCGTCGAAAGTACATCACCGTATATCTTCTTGACATAATAAGGCTGACGTCTATGAAAACCCTTAGCCTTTGGGGTCAGCAGACGGTTTTCTTTATTGGCCTTAGCCTGTCGCTTTTGCCTTTGCGTGGAAACGGCAGCCGACTTTCGCTTGTTCTGCATGACAGGCACGGCAGAGTCGAGTGGGTTCCTCTGTCCGTAGAATCGGGGTTGCTCCATGGAAGCAGGTGGCACAATGCAATATCTGGACAAGGGTAAGTTCAGATAAAGATCATCGAGTGGTGGGCTATGCAAAGTGTGTAACCTTTTATGCATGGCAGCGAGGTACAGGTGTTGAAAGTGGGCGTACTCTAATGTGAGTCATTACCGTATAAATACACCATCCATTTGTGGATTCATTGCACATTGAATACACATCGACGAAACATTGAATATACATTCTTGTGTTTGTATTTCTTTCTACTCGCAGCAATGGTTGTTAAAAAGATTTCCAAGGAGCTCAGCATGCGAATTAAGGAGATGTACACGAGCGGACACCGAATTGCTGCTATCCAACGCTGGTTAGCTACTTCTGGCCTCGTTGTGCCAGCAACCACCATGAGCTATCATGCACACGGAAAAAACAGAGAACGCAAAAGGGCACCAAGGGTAACTAACGGGTAAGTATATTTATAACACTTTAAAAAAAAAATTAGATCCAAAAATGTACTGTACATCTACAGTACTGTATATAATATTTTTGTTATTTCTGTACATTTATATTACAACAGTATATATATTTTGTATATTTATATTTATATTACAACAGTATATATATTTTGTATATTTATATTTATATTACAACAATATATATATTTTGTATATTTATATTTATATTACAACAGTATATATATTTTGTATATTTATATTTATATTACAACAGTATATATATTTTGTATATTTATATTTATATTACAACAGTATATATTTTGTATATTTAGATTTATATTACAACAGTAAATATATATTTTGTATATTCATATTTATATTACAACAGTATATATATTTTGTATATTTATATTTATATTACAACTGTATATATATTTTGTATATTTATATTTTTATTACAACAGTATATATTTTGTATATTCATATTTATATTACAACAGTATATATATTTTGTATATTTATATTTATATTACAACAGTATATATATTTTTTATATTTATATTATTTCATCAGTTTTATATTGCTGCATATTAATAGAACAACATATTGTATCCTCTTGATCTACTGTCTCTAATATTTTTACTTACCGGAATGTTTTTCTTAAGAGACAACTCTTCTGGTGGACAAAATAAGTGAGGAGAATGATGAGAAGAGTGCATTAAGGGTCAAATACACTCTGCAGGAAAATCACAATCTCACTGCATCCGAGACCAGCATAAAGAAGATGAGACGCAGCATTGGATGGAAATATGGACGTGTGAGGTTAGTACTGGACAATACAGGAGGTAAAAGTGTTGTTTAGGAAACTGTACTGTACCGCTAAAATTATTTATTCCTTGTCATTACAGAGCATAATGGTGTTATCTGGTAAAACACTATGGTTTCCTTCCATCTTTGTATGATTGCATATGCCTGATTGGGAGTTGAAGCCTCCGTTGAATACATCATCCAGCCTGCTACCAGTAGTTACTGCTGTGTTCTGCGGTCTCAAGCTGAGGTGCCTAAAGACTCATCTATATTCAAACCTGCTGTCTTTTATCTTACTTTTTGTAAGTAGGTCATCTACAAGAGCCAAGTTTTTCTAGTTTGATCCACACTTGTATTATGTACTACACTATGATTATTTATGTGTTTTTTTCTGGGTGTTCCTGATGACATCGCTCCCTTCCTGCCCTGGATCCTAACTGTTGTAAGGGAATCAGTGCATATTCCCTGGAAGGTTGAGAATTTTTCAGATTCACCAAACTTTTATATTTACATTACTTTTGATCACTATCACTGCTGTTATAGCGCTGTTCCAAGTCACTGGGTTTCACATTACAGAGCATACCCCATGATAAGGGACGCAAACAAAATTAAAAGAGTGGTCCAGGCCCAGGCATGGATCGACAGTGGGGAAACTTTCCAGGATTGCATCTTCACTGACGAGTCTACTGAGTCGTTGGAGAGATTTGCAAGCTTTGCATTCCACAGAAAAGGCTGCATATCTTTGAAGCCGCGGCTAAAACACCCCGTGAAGCTGCATGTGTGGGGTGCCATCTCTAGGCGTGGACCAGGATGCATTGTCATCTTTGAAGGTGAAATATATGAAATATAATGTAGCCTTATGCACTGTACTTTACTAGTGTAGCCTTACTGTATGCACTGTACTGTATTATTGTGCAGTTTTTTGAGCACTTTTCTTTTCTTGCTATAGGAATCATGAATAAAGCTTTCTTCCAAGACAACATTGTCCCTGAGATAGTGCTGTATGCCGGAAATGGATGAAGCTGTTGTGTGTCATTTCTGGCATACTGCATGGGTTATAAGAAGGGGTACCTTGTACATCATTTACACTCTCTGACAAAGCGCCGAATAGGCGTGAAACGCGTAAGAGCTTTCCCTTCACTCCTGTCTGCACCATGTTGTTCCAATAAAGAAGTTTTTTATTCATCGGCTGATATCCTGCATTATCCTTTCCGCTACGGCTATGCTCCGCATCACCTCATCTTGTGGAGGTTCTACGTTCTACCCATCTCAAAAAGAATTACACACAGGCGCACTGAGGCTTTGTAGCTCGGCTATGGACGGATTCAGAACACAATTGCAAGATTCAGTAAATTAACGACTCCATGGAGAGGGGGGGGGGGTTGGGTGACTCATGCGCAGTAAGCAGCTCCAATCTCAAAAAGGATTACATGCAGGCGCACTGAGGCTTTGTAGCTCGGCTATGGACGGATTAACAACACAATGGCAAGATTCAGTAAATTAACGACTCTGTGGAGAGGGGGGGTTGGGTGACTCATGTGCAGTAAGCAGCTCCCATCTCAAAAAGGATTACATGCAGACGCACCGAGGCTTTGTAGCTCGGCTATGGACGGATTAACAACACAATGGCAAGATTCAGAAAATTAACGACTCCGTGGAATTTCAAATCCTTGAGCTAGCGTTCGTGGGGGAGGGGCTACAGGTACAGCTGCATGAAGTTCAAAGCTAAAGACATACTTTAATTTCAAAAGGCAGTTCATCATAATAATACACCCCCAAATACAGTACATAAAAAGCACACAAATCAACCACGTACAGTCAGATGCACAGGGTCGCAGTCAAAAGCTACAGCACAGATTGAATATCATAATACAGTAAGATGGTTTTTGCAGGCTTGTGGAGAAAATAAAAATAAACAAATTACAATTAAAAAAAATTAATTTTTTTGGTCACTCACTCAGGCAAGCAAGCAATGGTGGGCGAAGTTACAGGCGCATACGCAGTAAATTCCTGCTGTCAAGCAGGAATGTGATTGAAACCAGACACAAGTTCAAAGGAATGGTGTGGGAGAGATGTTCTGCATTGCACAGAAGATAAGAAGTTAAAATACCCTGCAGTGCAGTTAATTATCCTGAGCGAGGGAGAGCACTGTATATGCAGAAATGTGACACTGTTACAATACTGTACACGCCTATGCGTTTCAATCATTTTCAAATGAGACATACTGTACAGCAGCACAGCACTGCAAATGCATGTATACTTTAAATTTGCAAATTTACAATTACTGTGCGCGCACAGACTGGGTACTGACGTAGGTTGAACCGCGAAGATATTAGACTTCCAAGACAACAGCTCGCAAACGCCCCCCTGAGTTTTTACATGGCATTGCAGTATTGCAGACAGCGAGAATAAAATGCTAATATCACGAGTTTACTCCGGGCGAAAACGACAAAAAAAACGCACCTAACCGGGATAATCTGAGAGTCACGGATCTAGCCGACTTAGGGCCTCATGCAGAGAGCAGCGCTATTAACAATCTCGCCATTTTCCGGTGAAAATCGCGCTAAAAACAGCCGAAAATGGCGAGGTAGGAAAAAAGCGCCATTTTTTTTTCTATTTATAAATCTCGCCGCGCGGCTGGCGAGAACCTACATCTCGCCAGTCTGAAAAATATCCAAATTCAGAAAGGCGCGCTCGCTATCTAGTGGCTGTTTTTGGCGCGATTTTCGTCAATTTTCTCCGCCAACTTTAAGAAGCAGGAGCTCGCCGGCTATAGGGAATAAAAAAATGCGCGATTTTTTTTTTCCCCTTTCAGCTGCGCGAATCTCCTCCTTTACAATTCTCCACATGCAGTAATGCTAAAAATAGCGGATTTCGCCCATTTCTGCATATGGAGAATAAAACTCTCAATTAAACCTACTTTTATTCCCCTCTCCAATTTTAAAAATCGCTGCTCTCTGCATAGGCCCCTTAAACTCAGATCGGCCGCCACTGTATAGACATAACAAATTGTCATTCTGACTTGTGAAACAAAACACATTTTTAATTGAGAGTATTTCATTACTGCACATATGCAGTGTGTAATAAATGTACGTGTAGAATAGTAACAGCTCATGCATGTTCTATGTAAACAACTGCTTGTAAAAATAGCACTACACAAACAGTGCCGTGTCACTGATTTTACATTTGTTAATGAGTGCACATACTGCAATATTTATGATTTACACATTTATATAATGGGCTAATGTCAAACTGTTTCAATATAATTAGTCGTATTACAATCTGCAACATCAATCATGTTTCCAATTGTTTATTCAACGGTCAATACAACGTAACAATTTGCAATATATATGACAAATTAAGGTCATGTTGTGTAAATAGGAACATGTATGTTATGGTTACATATGTGCTACTCTTCCATTCTGTATGGTAAGAACTGTGTGAAATGAAATGCTATTTCTGCAACTGTTTTATTGTTTAGTACGTGTGAGAGAGAGCATGTAAAATTATATTACTATGTATCTTACATATTTTATTCCATGCAAATTAGTTGTCTAATTTAGTTGTATTACAACTATTTGTTATTTGTTACTCTTGACTTAATAAAGTTATTTTTGTCACTGTAAAAATCCTGTCTTAATTGAACCGTTCTTGTACCACATGTCATTCACACATAACTTTATGCTAGCCATGGCGGATGAAGAGATTCTGATGATATAGTTTATGCTAGGAAGAAGAAGATTAGCTTTGGAGGATAGACATAGGAGACAGGAGAGGAAAGTTGAGAGTCAGGATTAAATTATTGAGGACATTGTGGAGGAGAGGAGAGAGGAGAGAGAACAGGAGAGGGTGGAGGAGAGGGTGGAGGAGTGGAGACACAACAAACGACAGGAGAGGGGGGACGAGATGATAGAGGACAGAGGAGAGAAGAGGGTTTTGAGACAAGGAGATGATAGGAGAGAGGAGAGGAGACAGTTCGTGCCAAGGGTACGTATGGTACCTGAACGTACTTATTTGGAGGGGTTGAGTGATGAAGAAATAGTAATCCGATATCAATTGACTGCAGCGGCTATATTAACTCTGTACGCAGAGTTAAGCGATGATTTAGACTCACCAACAAACAGAGGTCATGCTATTTCTGGGATTGTAAAAATCTTGTGTTCACTACATTTTCTAGCATCTGGGTCTTTTCAGACTACTGTAGGCATAGTAGGTGGTGTGTCTCAATCAGCATTTTCCCGTACACTGAGCCAATTTTTGTGTGCACTCAGTAGATGTGCTCGCAATTACATTACATTTCCTAGAGACCAGACAGGGTGGCTTTAACTCAGTAATGGGTTTTACACAAAAGCCGGCCTACCATGCGTAAAGGGTGCCATTGATTGTATGCATGTTGCATTGACCCCACCAAATATACATGAGCATGTGTTCTGCAATAGGAAAAATTTTCACTCCATGAATGTTCAGATAATTTGCGATTATAAAATGAGGATTATGAATGTTGTCGCAAAATATCCGGGTTCAAGCCACGATTCCTCGATCCTCAAGAATTCATCTGTGTATCATGCGTTTCAAACAGGTTATTTTCAACATGGTTGGCTTGTTGGTAAGTGTATAACATGCAATTCTGCGTTTTCAATAAATGTGTTCCATGTTTATGTATGTCATATATACGTCTCATAGAATATGTAAAATACTTTTTTAATGATTTTATTGCAATATCTTGTCATATTTGTTTTGAAATTTAAGGTGACTGGATACGGCTTACAAAAATGGCTCCTAACACCATTGGTGAACCCTGGCAATATTGCAGAGGAGCGATATAATGTGGCACATATATCTACACGCTCCTTGATAGAGGACCTACCCGTCCGAAATGCGTAGGAGGATTTTTGTTCCCCTCCTGGGGTGATGTTTTTATCGGTGATGTGCTGAAATAAATAGTATTTTACATTTTTTCACCACCTGACTCGCTGGCAGTGCGCTATTTGCTTCTTGTTTCTCTTTACGTATATCTACACGGTCTGTTATTGAGAGTACTTTTGAACTTCAAAAAAGTAGATTTCGTTGTCTTGATAAATCAGGAGGTGCATTGCAGTACATAGCATTAAGTCACAATGTGCGTTGCACAATATTTGAAGGATTAGAGGAGGATGTTCTTATCTATGATGCTGCGGACCATGAACACTCAGCCAGTGGAGAAGAGACACGTTGTAATGTTATTGCCACATATTTCTCAGGTAATCATCATACAAATGATAGTTTGATGGACAATACAGGACATTTTGTTTTTTGCAACATATAAATTGTAATATTTCCTAATTCGTAGGTTAACCATGGAATATTACATTATTTGTGACAGTGCATCATTGTCTACGGTATGTATATGTATTATTTTTATAGAGTTATGTAATAACAATGAAAATCACATAACAGCATTGATTGATGCTTCACATTTGTCGTTTTGTGTCACATGTTATGTACTTGTATGTGTACTGAATAGCATTTGTTAATGCCCTGTGCAGTATGTTTTTGCTTCATAGTCAATAAATTATTCAACTTGTAGTATCATATAGGAAAACTGTTATATTAACAGTAAAACATTACAGTTAGAGTGTGAAAGGAAATAATTTTAAGAAAAAATTGCTGTGTTTACAGTATGTTCATTTGTAAAATTCTCACCGCTTCAATTGCGTCAAAAGTACAAAATGTGTAAAATGTCGGAAAATATTTTAAATGTTCAGCTATGCACATAAGTAGTCGGTACATGACATGTATGTAAGTTTATTTTTTAACACACATATGTGCACGTGAAGATTTATATTCTGAAAACCCGTTTAGGTACTATTCATGTGTAACCATTATTGTTACATCCAAAAGATGCGCTAAGTATATGTCCCCTTTGTTGTGTGTGAGCATGTTGTTACTTAAATGTGCATGATCAGCATGTGATAATGTTCTTAGGTCCTACATAGAAAAATGTTGAGGTTACAATAATGTAAATCTTAGCATGTTGGTAGGCGCATTAATGGTATTATATAAATTTTATTTGTTTTGTCCTTTTTTGTAAATCATTAGACATTTTCAATAAAATTATTGAAATTTGTTTGCACGTTACATGGTTTACTTCCACTTTACCAGCATAGAACATTTATTTTGCCTTTTTCATGACCAGTAATAACATATGTACGTTAACACCAAGTGCCACTTCCGGTCACAAGGTTTAACTTGTAGGTTGGAGGAGGGACATTTGAGAAGGGAGGAGACAGGAGGGTAAAAAAAAGTTAATATGTGTTGATATGCGTCGCTTTGAACCAAAGTTTCCCCTATGTAACTTGGACTTCTCTCATTAGATGCAACGCACCCCCCCCCCCCAAACACTGTCCACAAACTGTACCCCGTAACGATACGCGATGACAGGCACATGATGACCCATGATCTAACACAGGAGGTACGGTGTTATGGAGGGGGGGCTTATGATGTGTGTTTCCTGGTGTGATTTTGCTTTCCGTTGTCAAACTGTGATTGCTGTATGTTGTTATTGTGTACTGTGCTCATTGAGTGTTTGAAGTGTCCATTGAATGTGCGCGCCCTTGTTTTTAAATTTTGCCTTGTTTACCCTGCTGTAACCTTTATGTGTGAGTGATTTGTAAAGAATCACATAAATAGTATAAATTTCCCATCTTTGACACGTTACATGTTGCTTTATGGATCTGTAGGTATTTGTCACATGTCACACATGTACAATGATGTATTTTGAGTTTCAATTTTTATAAATATTGATTTAATTAACTGTACTAATAATTGGGTAACGTATATGTGTTTTTCTTGTACTGTTGTAAAGGCATACCCCACATTAAAGTACGCAATGGGACCGGAGCATGTATGTAAAGCCAAAATGTAGATAAAGTGAAGCACTCCCTTTTCCCCACTTATCGATGCATGTACTGTACTGCAATCGTCATATACGTACATAACTGATGTAAATAACACTTTTGTAACAGGCTCTATAGTCTCTCCTCTTGTGCACAGCTTCGGTACAGGTAGGGATCCAGTACTGCTGTTCAGGACGTGCTGACAGGCGCATGCGCGAGCTGCCGTTTGCCTATTGGACGACATGTACTTACTCGCGAGTGTACTTAAAGTGAGTGTCCTTAAACCGGGGTATGCCTGTAGTGGAACCCAGTTGTGTACACGTATGGGCATTAACATACATATAATTGTGCACAACATTTTACAAGTATACATCACATTGAAATGTAAACTGAATGTGGCAGTTTCTGGTGCTGTGCACATGTGAAAGCATACTGTACCATTGAGACTGAAAGATTTTATTTCTACTATAACATTTTTATCTTTTTTTAACAAGCACACGTTCAATACATCCGTGCGTGTAAAGTAATAGTAATTTTGTTGTTAACATGACATTGACACATGCGGAGAAATGAACGTTCAGCGCATTAATCCTCTGGAATGCTCAATTTGTTCTTCTCTGTTTTCTGCTATTGCATCTGTGAACAAAAACATTACAAAATATTCAGCCGTTATATAGTTTAAATACATTTTGAATCACAAGATGTACTATTTCGTCCAATGTTACTGACATTAGTGATGTTAAATCACCGTGATGTGCATATTTTGGAAGTCACAGATGTGCATTCCTCCCTCCGTTTTAACTATACACTCCCCCTTTATGAACTAGTGTTTGTGAAATGGAATGTTATTCCAATGTCACGTGACTTCACGTTCCCATGTCAAATTAACTGAACTTGACCTCAATGATTGAGGCTAGTGAGGCTGACAAAAATAACAATGCATTGTCAGTTTCACTTTTGAAGATAAGTTTGCTCAAATTAAACTGCTACTTCTTTTTTTGCCTATAACCTTGCTGTATGCGTATTACATTGTTAGAAATGCCCACTTTGCAACACAGGTTATCGTTTTTAGTAGATATGATGAATAATAAATAAAAAAATTTTTTATCCATGTTCTGCACAAAATGATAAAAGTTATAGCGGACTATACATAATACCTGTTGTCTCCTCAATACACGCCTCATACACTGTGAGAAATAATGAAGCATTATATTAACCTCGCAGGTTTTTTAATTGTGCATGTCATCAGGGAGTATAATGCCACAAAACCGCAATCACATGACACCAGTAATACATCAAACTGTGTTACAGTACATTACAATGTATTTACAACATTAACAGTACATTACTTTGGAATAGTAACGAATAACAAAGCACTGTTTTGAGAGTAAAGACTTACGTTACAGAACTGCTTTTGGTTTTTGGATTACAATAGTGAGAATATTCCTACGTTTGCTGATCATGTACACATTGCTTAACAATATGTTAATAGGTTTCACACTGGAACTTACGTTATATTACATGACAATCTTATGTGAAGGTGATGTTAACGGTGAATAGAGTAATTGAATAATTATCTTTTGAAGTGAAACTTCTTTCGTGGCACCTAGTCCTGATAGAGCAAAACTGGATAGATGGGGGGTGAAATGTGAAACGGAAGTGACGTCACGTAATGGACGCCGCTCCGCTCACACGTCCCCTGTCACCTGTCACATGCCGCTCCTAATCGCCGCCGCACCCCCCCACACACACCCCCCCACAAACCCGGCTGCTGACATATGCGGCGGCGATAGCCGCCGCCGCCGCTCCAAAAAGCACCAACTGTTCCACGACCGCTGCCATGCCGCGCATTCGCAGTTGTGATGGCGCCGCTGACGGACACCACACATGTGCAGAAGCGGCTGGCAGCGGCGTCGTTCCACCCACACGCTCCTCACACCCATTGGCAGCGGCGCCATTCAGCCTTCCACTGCTGCGGGCGTTCGCGGGCCCTTTGCGCCCGCAGGAAGTGGTGGCACACGGCGCAAACCCGGGCGCAACCTGCGCGGCACAGGGCCTCGGTCACTCATGCCCGTGCCGGGCGCATGTACCCCGCGGGGGGTGTGTGTGCGCAGATTGCGTGCGGGGTGTGTGTGTGCAGATTGCATGCGGGGTGTGTGTGTGCAGATTGCGTGCGGGGTGTGTCTGTGTGTGTCTGTGTGTCTGTGTGTGCGCGCGCGCTCAGAATTTGCATAAGGGGGGGGAGAGAGGTGGTGCGCAATGTTACACCCCACCCCTGGCTGCAGCTGGACACATACACACTGACTGACCCACCCATACACTGACTGACCCCCCCACACACTGACTGACCCACGCACACACTGACTGACCCACCCACACACTGACTGACCCACCCACACACTGACTGACCCACCCACACACTGACTGACCCACCCACACACCCCCACACACTGACTGACCCCCCCACACCCCCCCACACACTGACTGACCCACCCACACACTGACTGACCCCCCCACACACTGACTGACCCACGCACACACTGACTGACCCACCCACACACTGACTGACCCACCCACACACTGACTGACCCACCCACACACTGACTGACCCCACACACACTGACTGACACACCCACACACCCCCACACACTGACTGACCCCCCCACACCCCCCCACACACTGACTGACATACCCACACCACCCCCACACACTGACTCACCCACCCACACCCCCCCACACACTGACTCACCCACCCACACACTGACAGACCCACCCACACCCCCCACACACTGACTTACCCACCCACACCCCCCCACACACTGACTGAACCACCCACACCCCCCCACACACTGACTCAAGCACACTGACTGACCCACCCACAGCCCCCCACACACTGACTGACCCACCCACACCCTGCCACACACTGACTGACCCACCCACACCCCCCCCACACACACTGACTGACCCACCCCCACACACACTGACTGACCCACCCACACCCCCCCCACACACTGACTGACCCACCCACACACCCCCACACACTGACTGACCCACCCACACCCCCCACACACACACACAACCCACACACACCCCCACATGCCCCACACACACCACACACACCCCCCACACACACCACACACATCCCCCCCACCCACACACACTGACTCACATACACACACACTGACCCACCCTGACTGACACACACACACACACATGCACTGACTGACACACACACACACGCACTGACTGACACACATACACACACTGACTCCCATATACACACTGACTGACACACTGACTGACACACATACACACACTGACTGACACACATACACCCACACTGACTGACACACATATATACACTGGCGACACACTTTATTCGAGCTCGGCTAGTCCCACGAATTCGGGTATACCCGGGTGTATTGAGGTTTTTGACTGTTTTCTGCCCGAGTGCATTGAGTTATTTTCCAGGCAGGGATTGAAGCATTTTATTCCCTCTGGCTGCAATACTGCACAGTATATATATATATATATACTGCATTACAATTCATGAATTTATGCCATCTGGTAGACACGCGAAGCATTGCAGCCTATTAAATCCTAATCATTATCATTTATCTGCCAGGTACATACCGGGTATTTGCTCAAATAAAGTGTGTCGGTGCAGTATGACAAATTAAGGTCATGTTGTGTAAATAGGAACATGTATGTTATGGTTACATATGTGCTACTCTTTTGTAAGAACTGTGTGAAATGAAATGCTATTTCTGCAACTGTTTTATTGTTTAGTACGTGTGAGAGAGAGCATGTAAAATTATATTACTATGTATCTTACATATTTTATTCCATGCAAATTAGTTGTCTAATTTAGTTGTATTACAACTATTTGTTATTTGTTACGCTTGACTTAATAAAGTTATTTTTGTCACTGTAAAAATCCTGTCTTAATTGAACCGTTCTTGTACCACATGTCATTCACACATAACTTTATGCTAGCCATGGCGGATGAAGAGATTCTGATGATATAGTTTATGCTAGGAAGAAGAAGATTAGCTTTGGAGGATAGACATAGGAGAAGGAGAGGAAAGTTGAGAGTCAGGATTAAATTATTGAGGACATTGTGGAGGAGAGGAGAGAGGAGAGAGAACAGGAGAGGGTGGAGGAGAGGGTGGAGGAGTGGAGACACAACAAACGACAGGAGAGGGGGGACGAGATGATAGAGGACAGAGGAGAGAAGAGGGTTTTGAGACAAGGAGATGATAGGAGAGAGGAGAGGAGACAGTTCGTGCCAAGGGTACGTATGGTACCTGAACGTACTTATTTGGAGGGGTTGAGTGATGAAGATATAGTAATCCGATATCGATTGACTGCAGCGGTTATATTAACTCTGTACGCAGAGTTAAGCGATGATTTAGACTCACCAACAAACAGAGGTCATGCTATTTCTGGGATTGTAAAAATCTTGTGTTCACTACATTTTCTAGCATCTGGGTCTTTTCAGACTACTGTAGGCATAGTAGGTGGTGTGTCTCAATCAGCATTTTCCCGTACACTGAGCCAATTTTTGTGTGCACTCAGGAGCCTGAGGAAGTCGATGATTCGACGAAATGCGTAGCTCTAAAGTTCCTGCTGAATTTGGCCCAACGTGGCTCCCGTAGCCGGATCAACCAGGCAGCCATTGCAGATAAGGAGAAAAAGTTTTGTTTTTTTTTCCTCCTGCATCACGGACGCGTGATTGGCAATAACGGCTGCTTAAACTGTATCCTGGACTGCACGAGGAGGCCAGGGGTCCAACCACTATGTATGTATGTGAGTCTTGTTGTACCAATTGCTTTTAAAACTAATAAATGTGTTTTAAACCCCACTGACAACGTGCCTCACTTTCTCTACCTACTCCCCCCCCTACTACCACCACTGGGGAGAGTCCCCATCTGATGCCCAAGACTGGAGTTAGAATCCCACGTTGGTTGCAAACAAAGAAGAGTCTACACATGGGGAGATGCAGATGGGTTAATTTAACCCCAAAGTTACCAATTTCCTGCAAGGACTCACACATGGCCGTGTGAGTACAGATATATTTATATATTTATTTCAAAACCCTCTAAACCACCATTACCTGTTGTTGGGAGTGACTGGAATTGCTTAAAGAAACCACATTACCGTGTCCGCTTGCACATGGCCGTGTTAGTGTATTTAATATTTTCACCAACCCCCAGCAATATTGTTGTAACCACATTAATTTTATTGTATTTTATTGTTTTTTATTGTCAAATGTTTTTCTAATCCCACGCTCCCCCATTGCTTGTATGACTCAGTAGATGTGCTCGCAATTACATTACATTTCCTAGAGACCAGACAGGGTGGCTTTAACTCAGAAATGGGTTTTACACAAAAGCCGGCCTACCATGCGTAAAGGGTGCCATTGATTGTACGCATGTTGCATTGACCCCACCAAATATACATGAGCATGTGTTCTGCAATAGGAAACATTTTCACTCCATGAATGTTCAGGTAATTTGCGATTATAAAATGAGGATTATGAATGTTGTCGCAAAATATCCGGGTTCAAGCCACGATTCCTCGATCCTCAAGAATTCATCTGTGTATCATGCGTTTCAAACAGGTTATTTTCAACATGGTTGGCTTGTTGGTAAGTGTATAACATGCAATTCTGTGTTTTCAATAAATGTGTTCCATGTTTATGTATGTCATATATACGTCTCATAGAATATGTAAAATACTTTTTTAATGATTTTATTGCAATATCTTGTCATATTTGTTTTGAAATTTAAGGTGACTGGATACGGCTTACAAAAATGGCTCCTAACACCATTGGTGAACCCTGGCAATATTGCAGAGGAGCGATATAATGTGGCACATATATCTACACGCTCCTTGATAGAGGACCTACCCGTCCGAAATGCGTAGGAGGATTTTTGTTCCCCTCCTGGGGTGATGTTTTTATCGGTGATGTGCTGAAATAAATAGTATTTTACATTTTTTCACCACCTGACTCGCTGGCAGTGCGCTATTTGCTTCTTGTTTCTCTTTACGTATATCTACACGGTCTGTTATTGAGAGTACTTTTGAACTTCAAAAAAGTAGATTTCGTTGTCTTGATAAATCAGGAGGTGCATTGCAGTACATAGCATTAAGTCACAATGTGCGTTGCACAATATTTGAAGGATTAGAGGAGGATGTTCTTATCTATGATGCTGCGGACCATGAACACTCAGCCAGTGGAGAAGAGACACGTTGTAATGTTATTGCCACATATTTCTCAGGTAATCATCATACAAATGATAGTTTGATGGACAATACAGGACATTTTGTTTTTTGCAACATATAAATTGTAATATTTCCTAATTCGTAGGTTAACCATGGAATATTACATTATTTGTGACAGTGCATCATTGTCTACGGTATGTATATGTATTATTTTTATAGAGTTATGTAATAACAATGAAAATCACATAACAGCATTGATTGATGCTTCACATTTGTCGTTTTGTGTCACATGTTATGTACTTGTATGTGTACTGAATAGCATTTGTTAATGCCCTGTGCAGTATGTTTTTGCTTCATAGTCAATAAATTATTCAACTTGTAGTATCATATAGGAAAACTGTTATATTAACAGTAAAACATTACAGTTAGAGTGTGAAAGGAAATAATTTTAAGAAAAAATTGCTGTGTTTACAGTATGTTCATTTGTAAAATTCTCACCGCTTCAATTGCGTCAAAAGTACAAAATGTGTAAAATGTCGGAAAATATTTTAAATGTTCAGCTATGCACATAAGTAGTCGGTACATGACATGTATGTAAGTTTATTTTTTAACACACATATGTGCACGTGAAGATTTATATTCTGAAAACCCGTTTAGGTACTATTCATGTGTAACCATTATTGTTACATCCAAAAGATGCGCTAAGTATATGTCCCCTTTGTTGTGTGTGAGCATGTTGTTACTTAAATGTGCATGATCAGCATGTGATAATGTTCTTAGGTCCTACATAGAAAAATGTTGAGGTTACAATAATGTAAATCTTAGCATGTTGGTAGGCGCATTAATGGTATTATATAAATTTTATTTGTTTTGTCCTTTTTTGTAAATAATTAGACATTTTCAATAAAATTATTGAAATTTGTTTGCACGTTACATGGTTTACTTCCACTTTACCAGCATAGAACATTTATTTTGCCTTTTTCATGACCAGTAATAACATATGTACGTTAACACCAAGTGCCACTTCCGGTCACAAGGTTTAACTTGTAGGTTGGAGGAGGGACATTTGAGAAGGGAGGAGACAGGAGGGTAAAAAAAAGTTAATATGTGTTGATATGCGTCGCTTTGAACCAAAGTTTCCCCTATGTAACTTGGACTTCTCTCATTAGATGCAACGCACCCCCCCCCCCAAACACTGTCCACAAACTGTACCCCGTAACGATACGCGATGACAGGCACATGATGACCCATGATCTAACACAGGAGGTACGGTGTTATGGAGGGGGGGCTTATGATGTGTGTTTCCTGGTGTGATTTTGCTTTCCGTTGTCAAACTGTGATTGCTGTATGTTGTTATTGTGTACTGTGCTCATTGAGTGTTTGAAGTGTCCATTGAATGTGCGCGCCCTTGTTTTTAAATTTTGCCTTGTTTACCCTGCTGTAACCTTTATGTGTGAGTGATTTGTAAAGAATCACATAAATAGTATAAATTTCCCATCTTTGACACGTTACATGTTGCTTTATGGATCTGTAGGTATTTGTCACATGTCACACATGTACAATGATGTATTTTGAGTTTCAATTTTTATAAATATTGATTTAATTAACTGTACTAATAATTGGGTAACGTATATGTGTTTTTCTTGT
Organism: Ascaphus truei; assembly: GCF_040206685.1. NCBI lineage: Eukaryota > Metazoa > Chordata > Amphibia > Anura > Ascaphidae > Ascaphus > Ascaphus truei. The sequence continues at coordinate 189,150,447 of NC_134486.1, read as the reverse complement.
ACTGTTGTACAGGCATACCCCACATTAAAGTACGCAATGGGACCGGAGCATGTATGTAAAGCCAAAATGTAGATAAAGTGAAGCACTCCCTTTTCCCCACTTATCGATGCATGTACTGTACTGCAATCGTCATATACGTACATAACTGATGTAAATAACACTTTTGTAACAGGCTCTATAGTCTCTCCTCTTGTGCACAGCTTCGGTACAGGTAGGGATCCAGTACTGCTGTTCAGGACGTGCTGACAGGCGCATGCGCGAGCTGCCGTTTGCCTATTGGACGACATGTACTTACTCGCGAGTGTACTTAAAGTGAGTGTCCTTAAACCGGGGTATGCCTGTAGTGGAACCCAGTTGTGTACACGTATGGGCATTAACATACATATAATTGTGCACAACATTTTACAAGTATACATCACATTGAAATGTAAACTGAATGTGGCAGTTTCTGGTGCTGTGCACATGTGAAAGCATACTGTACCATTGAGACTGAAAGATTTTATTTCTACTATAACATTTTTATCTTTTTTTAACAAGCACACGTTCAATACATCCGTGCGTGTAAAGTAATAGTAATTTTGTTGTTAACATGACATTGACACATGCGGAGAAATGAACGTTCAGCGCATTAATCCTCTGGAATGCTCAATTTGTTCTTCTCTGTTTTCTGCTATTGCATCTGTGAACAAAAACATTACAAAATATTCAGCCGTTATATAGTTTAAATACATTTTGAATCACAAGATGTACTATTTCGTCCAATGTTACTGACATTAGTGATGTTAAATCACCGTGATGTGCATATTTTGGAAGTCACAGATGTGCATTCCTCCCTCCGTTTTAACTATACACTCCCCCTTTATGAACTAGTGTTTGTGAAATGGAATGTTATTCCAATGTCACGTGACTTCACGTTCCCATGTCAAATTAACTGAACTTGACCTCAATGATTGAGGCTAGTGAGGCTGACAAAAATAACAATGCATTGTCAGTTTCACTTTTGAAGATAAGTTTGCTCAAATTAAACTGCTACTTCTTTTTTTGCCTATAACCTTGCTGTATGCGTATTACATTGTTAGAAATGCCCACTTTGCAACACAGGTTATCGTTTTTAGTAGATATGATGAATAATAAATAAAAAAAATTTTTATCCATGTTCTGCACAAAATGATAAAAGTTATAGCGGACTATACATAATACCTGTTGTCTCCTCAATACACGCCTCATACACTGTGAGAAATAATGAAGCATTATATTAACCTCGCAGGTTTTTTAATTGTGCATGTCATCAGGGAGTATAATGCCACAAAACCGCAATCACATGACACCAGTAATACATCAAACTGTGTTACAGTACATTACAATGTATTTACAACATTAACAGTACATTACTTTGGAATAGTAACGAATAACAAAGCACTGTTTTGAGAGTAAAGACTTACGTTACAGAACTGCTTTTGGTTTTTGGATTACAATAGTGAGAATATTCCTACGTTTGCTGATCATGTACACATTGCTTAACAATATGTTAATAGGTTTCACACTGGAACTTACGTTATATTACATGACAATCTTATGTGAAGGTGATGTTAACGGTGAATAGAGTAATTGAATAATTATCTTTTGAAGTGAAACTTCTTTCGTGGCACCTAGTCCTGATAGAGCAAAACTGGATAGATGGGGGGTGAAATGTGAAACGGAAGTGACGTCACGTAATGGACGCCGCTCCGCTCACACGTCCCCTGTCACCTGTCACATGCCGCTCCTAATCGCCGCCGCACCCCCCCACACACACCCCCCCACAAACCCGGCTGCTGACATATGCGGCGGCGATAGCCGCCGCCGCCGCTCCAAAAAGCACCAACTGTTCCACGACCGCTGCCATGCCGCGCATTCGCAGTTGTGATGGCGCCGCTGACGGACACCACACATGTGCAGAAGCGGCTGGCAGCGGCGTCGTTCCACCCACACGCTCCTCACACCCATTGGCAGCGGCGCCATTCAGCCTTCCACTGCTGCGGGCGTTCGCGGGCCCTTTGCGCCCGCAGGAAGTGGTGGCACACGGCGCAAACCCGGGCGCAACCTGCGCGGCACAGGGCCTCGGTCACTCATGCCCGTGCCGGGCGCATGTACCCCGCGGGGGGTGTGTGTGCGCAGATTGCGTGCGGGGTGTGTGTGTGCAGATTGCATGCGGGGTGTGTGTGTGCAGATTGCGTGCGGGGTGTGTCTGTGTGTGTCTGTGTGTCTGTGTGTGCGCGCGCGCTCAGAATTTGCATAAGGGGGGGGAGAGAGGTGGTGCGCAATGTTACACCCCACCCCTGGCTGCAGCTGGACACATACACACTGACTGACCCACCCATACACTGACTGACCCCCCCACACACTGACTGACCCACGCACACACTGACTGACCCACCCACACACTGACTGACCCACCCACACACTGACTGACCCACCCACACACTGACTGACCCACCCACACACCCCCACACACTGACTGACCCCCCCACACCCCCCCACACACTGACTGACCCACCCACACACTGACTGACCCCCCCACACACTGACTGACCCACGCACACACTGACTGACCCACCCACACACTGACTGACCCACCCACACACTGACTGACCCACCCACACACTGACTGACCCCACACACACTGACTGACACACCCACACACCCCCACACACTGACTGACCCCCCCACACCCCCCCACACACTGACTGACATACCCACACCACCCCCACACACTGACTCACCCACCCACACCCCCCCACACACTGACTCACCCACCCACACCCCCCCCCACACACACTGACTCACCCCCCCACCCACACCCCCCCACACACTGACTCACCCACCCACACACTGACAGACCCACCCACACCCCCCACACACTGACTTACCCACCCACACCCCCCCACACACTGACTGAACCACCCACACCCCCCCACACACTGACTCAAGCACACTGACTGACCCACCCACAGCCCCCCACACACTGACTGACCCACCCACACCCTGCCACACACTGACTGACCCACCCACACCCCCCCCACACACACTGACTGACCCACCCCCACACACACTGACTGACCCACCCACACCCCCCACACACTGACTGACCCACCCACACACCCCCACACACTGACTGACCCACCCACACCCCCCACACACACACACACAACCCACACACACCCCCACATGCCCCACACACACCACACACCCCCCCCACACACACCACACACATCCCCCCCACACACACACACTGACTCACATACACACACACTGACCCACCCTGACTGACACACACACACACACATGCACTGACTGACACACACACACACGCACTGACTGACACACATACACACACTGACTCCCATATACACACTGACTGACACACTGACTGACACACATACACACACTGACTGACACACATACACCCACACTGACTGACACACATACATACACTGGCGACACACTTTATTCGAGCTCGGCTAGTCCCACGAATTCGGGTATACCCGGGTGTATTGAGGTTTGTGACTGTTTTCTGCCCGAGTGCATTGAGGTATTTTCCGGCAGGGATTGAAGCATTTTATTCCCGCTGGCTGCAATACTGCACAGTACATATATATATACTGCATTACAATTCATGAATTTATGCCATCTGGTAGACACGCGAAGCATTGCAGCCTATTAAATCCTAATCATTATCATTTAACAGATCAGCCGCCCGTCAGCCAGGCATGAACCCAGGCTGGGAAGGCAAATGCAACGGGGCTTGTCAGAGGTGAGGAGCGGCGCATTCCAGGTATCTGCCAGGTACATACCGGGTATTTGCTCGAATAAAGTGTGTCGGTGCAGTACTGCTGCGGCCGAGTTAATTCGAGCATTTGCCCGTTCTCGGCCACAGCAGTTACCTGGCGCGCGCCGGAGGGTGCCGGGCGCGCCGAAGCAGCGGAGGAGAGGCCCGCCGATCGCGGCTTCCCCCTCTCCTCTCCGGGTCCGCCGGGTCCCCCGGAACCCCCTGCCGCCGTCCCCCACATCGCGGGACACCAGGGCGTCATCGGAGACACGCGGCACGCCGAGGGGATGCCACTTGCAAGCCGGGAAATCTCCCGGCTTGCGGAACTGGCCACACTTCAATAAAGTGTGTCGCCAGTGTACACACACACTGACTGACACCCACACTGACACACACACACACACACACACACACACACACACACACACACACACACACACACACACACACACACACACACACACACACACACACACACACACACACACACACACACACACACACACACACACACACACACTGACTGACACACACACACACTGACTGACACACACACACTGACTGACACACACACACACACACACACACACACACACTGACTGATACAGATACACATACACACTGACTGACACACACACACACACACACACACACACACACACACACACACACACACACACACACACACACACACACACACACACACACACACACACACACACACACACTGATTGACACACATACACACACACACACACACAAACACACTGACTGACACACATACACACACACTGACACACACACACACAAACTGACTGAGACACATACACACAAGGAATACACACAAGGTGCAAATAGCTAATACAGGGGATGTGTGCCGAGCCCGTGCATTATAAGTCAAATTTATTTGTGTTTTGTCACTGAAATTGTATTTTGATTTTTAATTAAAATAACACCAATACAAATACAATTTCTGTAACAAAAGTCAAAGAAGTTTCACTTACTATGCGCGTGCACAACACACACAGCTTTTTTTATACACCTTTACTATTGTCCATTGGAAATACAACATGACAATTACCTTAACGAATGAACTCAGTATTTTCCATGAGTGTACTGATACAGTAATCCCAGGAAAGCATATCGTTGAAATCCATTGTGGATGACATAACAGCGTTTCCATGCAGATCCATTCCGATCATACCGTCGTTTGGTAGGTCAGCAGAGGTTGATGCACTGTAGACTGGCTGAGATATGTACGGAGTACGTGTTCCATATCCCCCTGCACAATGCTCTTTATGTTAAGAAATGGACGCATATCACACAGGGCCTCATTCAGAAAGCCTCGATAAGGCCCTTATCGAGCACTTATCGACCAAAATGGCTACTCATATTCAGTAAAATCTTATGATCAAAAGAAAATCGCCAATTGAGCGGCGATCAGCCACTTATCGACAATTTTCGGAAGGATCATAAACTCGCGCGATTCTAGTACCTGTGAGTCAGTTGTCGCCACCTATCGCAGCCCTAAAAGGCGATCTTCTCCCCAAATCCAATTCACCTCAAAATGTAGGTAAATTGGTAGGGAGATGCCTCAATGAGCTGCGATGTGTCGGGACTTAGAAAAAATCAGGCCCTTTTCCTGCCTCAGATTGATGCCGGGGGGTCTCCAGAGCTGATAGCCATTAATATAAGCACCGGAGCCCCACGACATGCATCCGATGCAGGAAAAATGCATTTACAGCATTTACAGAAATTTTATTCCTTGATTATGTTACACATTCTACTGCTATGATTATGCATAAATATGTTTTAATACATGTGATTTAATGAACGTCATGTATGTCATATGTAATACATGGCATATATGTCAGTATGTAAAGGAGCTTATGTATGTATGTAAATGTCCTTCATTTATTTCAAGATAGAATGCATGTAATAGATGCGAGAAGATAATATTTTTAATAACATTATCAGTTAGTCTTACAACTTAATTTTTTTTTATATCTGATAATTGAGGTAATGTTCATTAATTATTAATGTCCTTGTTCCACTAGTTTAAGGCAGCATGCAAAGTACAGTGACTTTTACAGCATTATTTATCATAAATGTCACAGTAGACATAGCTTATTACTATTCTTGTATAGCGGTATCAATGTGACATGTGAACTATGCCTTTTTGTATAGTTATGTATATGTATTTTAATCTCTCCATCTTTATACATACATTACATACAATATATTCAGCCATACACAGCATATATCTATATCCATACTCTTCCTCTCCCTCTGTGTACACACACAACACATTCGCTATACACACACAAAATGGTGGTACACAGACAATAAGAAACGCACACATCAGACATCAAAATCAAAATGGAGTTGTAACAGTTATCAGAACCAGGAACCCAACCCCACCCCACCCCCCCACCCCACCCCACCACCACACCAGGACATCAACATAATGTTCAATTCAAATGTTGCATTAATGGAGGGGAGGAGTCAACTTGTGTCTGAGTTATTGGCCAATCCCCTGTCGTGTCTGTGTTGTTCATTAGGCCTCGTTAAAGGTGCAGCCTTCGGAGGGAGGGTGTGCTGATATGCGTGCGGACATGGGATACAATTTATTTAAATAGAACTGTTGTTGTCATGGTAGCAGCTGGCCTGTCTCCGAAGTAGGGAGTTGACGCTGGCTACAGTTTCATTAAACAACAAATACGTTTATTTAAGCTGCAGCTGCATCACTGTGACCTAGGCAGCCAATGAAATCATTCTTGAGAATGATTTCAAGAGTGCAACTTGGATCCCTAACCTGGCATCTGTATCCCCTCCCCATCCCTGCCTCCTCAACTCATGAAAAAGTCTGCTGCCAGTATCAACACACATTGCCCAGCACACTGCCGGTCTCCCTCCCGAACGCACTCCCTCCAACTCCTGCCTCTGGCACCCTGAATGAGGCCTAATGCTGATTATCTGAAAGCAAAGACACTCAAAAATACACATTGTAACTGCTTGAATGTGCCACATTAATGCATGATCACAACACATAACATTATTTAATCCTACATCAGTCCTGCTCAACTCGTGTTGTAGTTAGCCACAGAAATGGCATGTTTCACGGATATTAGCAGTTCACCACAGATGGCTTAATTTGTGGCAGAGTATGAGTAATTTCTTCATTGAGGCAGCTGTGCACAAGTATCTTGTTAAACTAAACATGCCCTGTTTGCTGCGTTTTAAACCTGGGGTTCTGCATGTCTCTGATAAAGCATTATTGTCAATGATGGGTGTATTATGAAATCTTCTGACTATCATTCTACATTTTCACTATTATGTCTATATTTTGATGTATACCCATGTATGTTTTAATGTATGTGCCACACATTTCCAATAACGTTGCATTTTCCCAATGTGTTCATTATTACATGCATTGATGTAAACTGACAAAAAAAGAAAATTGATTGTACTCCATTATTCTATTATATTTAAAGGCAGGACCAGTTCCACAATTCGGCCACAATTATGGGAGGATATTCGTGTATCTGTCTCAGCATGTGGAAATCAGGTCCGGACACTAAAAAATTGTAAAAAAAAAGTTTGACGATATCCGAAGAAATTTAAAGTACGCCATTCAATTTGGCCGCAGACATGCTTCCGGGACTAGAGGTGGACCACCGGCATCACCTATAATATTAACCCCTTTGGAGGAGATGTTGAGAGAAAAATTGTTACCAGTTGTAATCTCTGGTTTAGCAGGTGATTAATTTATCTATATTTCATGTTGTTTATAACAATGTTTATTAGAATGGGACAGTAACCAAAAAATTAGTGTAATGTTTATAAAAATTTTACATATAGGATATTGACAAACTGTACAAGAACCATTAGTGGTATGTTTTTTCTTAGCAAATAATGTCAATTAATCATTACTTATATTACTTATCCAATGTTATGTACTTTTGATTTACATTTTTTCCCCTTTAGGTGCATTATTGGGTGACGTTACACATGTATCATATTCTGATGTTAATAATTAAAATAAGCCTTAATGCAATCCTAACCATGTTTTTTCTCTAACATACTTTGACTTAAGCTTCTATCATTAACAAAAGTATTCTTGTGAAATGGAATTTTTTTTAAATTCATATAGTTACACCTGTGCCTCACAACACCGATAAGAGGTGGCCACATCAGATTCTTCTTTGGCATCATCACTACTGGAAGGTGAGGCTATAATGTTATGATTGTAGAATGTGTGTTTTGTAACCTTACAACAAATATATGGATGAACATAAATCACATGCACATGTTGGTGATATGGTCATACTTACTGTATTAATAGTAAAGTTACAAATGTAGTTGCACTCATATAAATAACACAAACACATAACATGGTTTGTGAATGAATGGCTCCCAAATTATGCTGTGAACATTATAAAGGTTGCTACTATGTCAGGTCACTATGAATGTTTCCATCTCAAAAAAAAATATTCTTAAATATTTGTGCCAATGCATTTATTTACTACACTAATGTTAGTATTGTATGTTCGACCTGACATACACACAAAATAGTTTTGTCAGCTAAAAAGCTAGTACACTTTGTATAGTAACATGTAATTCAACATGTTGTATACTGCTGCGGCCGAGTTTATTCGAGCATTTGCCCGTTCTCGGCCGCAGCAGTAACCTGGCGCGCGCCGGAGGGTGCCGGGCGTGCGCCGAAGCAGCGGAGGAGCGCCCTCCGATCGGGGTGCTCTCTCTCCCGCTGCCGGGTCCGCCGGGTCCCCCGGAACCCCCTGCCGCCGTCCCCCACATCGCGGGACACCAGGGCTCCCTCGGGGAGCCCTGGACGCGCGTGCAGGGGGCGCAGGCACCCGATGACGCGTGACCGCGCATCGGTGATGCGCGGCACGCTGAGGGAGTGCGGCTAGCACGCCGGGGCATCCCCCGGCTTGCGGTGCTAGCCGTGCTCGGATAAAACGTGTCGGTAGTGTATTTCATGGACTTTAAAATATGGCCTATCACCACCATTCATTATGTTATTATATTACATGTTAACCATGTTTGCATAAAAAGATTATGTAAACAGTAGTTATGCCATGAAACGACAGTGGCCACAATAGTGTAGTACGCTGCACTGAAAATGGAGGCCGTTTGTGCTTAACTATGCTTGCAGTGGTTTTCTTTCTGCACACAGACACAAGCAACCCATCTTGTCGTATATTATGTTTTTGGTGTCTCAACTGTCAAGAAGCATGCGTGTATCGAACTTCAACTACACTATTAAGTGTGTGTGTGTGTATCTGTGTTGGTTGTTAATCCTGTTTAGTCAAAATGGTGGTGAATAAGTACCCAATAATGTGTGCTTCTGTACTCTCTATGTTGTCCCTTGCACTGTTGTTCCTTGTAAAAAGTTCACACACATCAAAATCAACACACACATTGTGATAATCCATGGCAGCACAGTTGGTTATGAAATGATACAGTACAGCCTGTGTTTGTGCTTTCAGACTTCGTTATGTCACTGCTACCACATCCAGCAACACAATGTTGCAAAGGAAATATGTCAGTACTATGTAGACATTTGAATTTAAATGCAATCCACTTTCTACATATGTTCATAATTTATGTTGCAGGGGGTGTCCTAATCACTATTTATAATAGTGATTATGTGCATAATTATTAACATCAAGACACATGTCACCATTCAGTCACTGAATCATGTTTAACTGTTGATGAATAATGCCACATACAAAGCTACAGTAGCGACATTGCTTATTGAAGCAAAAGCCGCCGGCTCCATGCGGCTGGGAAGCGGGTAGCCGCGGCGCGTGGCGGCGCACTGTGACGTCACAGTAACATGCGCGCCCGGCTTCCCCGTCTTCCCCGGCTTCCCCAGGCTTCCCCGACACCCCTGGAGATCAAATGAAGGTAAGCGGGGGTGCGGGGAAGCAGAGGGGCAGAGCAGGAGCCGGGTACGGGGTCGGGAAGGGAGGTAAATTGCGCGCGAAGTGGAGGGGGGGTGCGTGGGGGAAACGCGGCGGCGCGCGGTTGTTACTGGCGGCAGCTGGGGTAGATCTCGGCGTGCCGTCGTGATTTAGTGCAATAAACAATGTCGGTGCTGTATTTAGCAAAGGTTGTTTATTTTGAAAATTTCTATTATGTCAAAATGCTTATGTTTTAAAAACACATGCTGACATAAAAACATGTTATCAATGTAAAATGTTAATTTCCATTTTTATCTTTAATACATAGGAATTGCATCTTAGAATACAAGGGGAGGATTCGGGAGTGATCACAGGGCCACACTAATTGAGTGAAGTAATAAAGTATATAATAATGGTAATTGTAAATGTGGGTGCAAACTGTGAACTGACAAGTGAATCAGGCAAAAAGAGGGAGGAAGGGGAGCACAAAACGAATGTGTCCCCTAAAGAATTCACTAACTGCACTCCTACATAATATAAAATCTAACTTTTAATGAATTTACTTAAAACATATATTACCAAACGTTGTGTACTATGTATTAAAAATGAATTAAATGAACAATGTCGTACATCCCTGTCAATAAATGTGTGATTATGCAAACCCAAAATCAATATTCCTGGGGTTGGAAGGACAGAGGATGCTGTAAGTCAGGGTGTTAACCCCTCTGGAGCTAGTATGCAAACTGTAGGTAAACGTATCCTACTCAGTGAGCCTTTGACTGGTCAGAAATCCAGCAATCCTGCTCAGATATACACCAGCAAGCACCTATAGTTGTATTAAATGCATATGCTTGGAAGGTGACGCTGGCACAGGCTCAATCAGTGAAGAGTAACCCTCAACATAGTAACGCTGGGACTCACAGTAACATTAACAGTGAGTTACCCAGCAGAGAGGCTCTAATTGTGCATATATCATATATTGTATGGAGCAGGAAGGCAGACTCACTGCCTGTTGTTATAATTATCCAGCTAATGCCGTCTGCATAAATAGAACCAGGAGACTTAAGAGCACTACATTAAAAACAGCTCCAAGTAGGAGACTGACACAACTGCGCGTCCAACGCGCGTTTCCCTCCAGCAAAGGAGCTTCTTCAGGGACAAATTTTTACTGGGGGAGAGGGAACTGAGACCTCTCCCCCAGTAAAAATTTGTCCCTGAAGAAGCTCCTTTGCTGGAGGGAAACGCGCGTTGGACGCGCAGTTGTGTCAATCTCCTACTTGGAGCTGTTTTTAATGTAGTGCTCTTAAGTCTCCTGGTTCTATTTATGCAGACGGCATTAGCTGGATAATTATAACAACAGGCAGTGAGTCTGCCTTCCTGCTCCATACAATATATGATATATGCACAATTAGAGCCTCTCTGCTGGGTAACTCACTGTTAATGTTACTGTGAGTCCCAGCGTTACTATGTTGAGGGTTACTCTTCACTGATTGAGCCTGTGCCAGCGTCACCTTCCAAGCATATGCATTTAATACAACTATAGGTGCTTGCTGGTGTATATCTGAGCAGGATTGCTGGATTTCTGACCAGTCAAAGGCTTACTGAGTAGGATACGTTTACCTACAGTTTGCATACTAGCTCCAGAGGGGTTAACACCCTGACTTACAGCATCCTCTGTCCTTCCAACCCCAGGAATATTGATTTTGGGTTTGCATAATCACACATTTATTGACAGGGATGTACAACATTGTTCATTTAATTCATTTTTAATACATAGTACACAACGTTTGGTAATATATGTTTTAAGTAAATTCATTAAAAGTTAGATTTTATATTATGTAGGAGTGCAGTTAGTGAATTCTTTAGGGGACACATTCGTTTTGTGCTCCCCTTCCCCCATCTTTTTGCCTGATAGGAATTGCATCTCCTGAACATCACAGTCCAGTAGTAACACAACCACGTCGATTAGAACATGCCAATAATCAACAAGACAGTTTGGCAGCAATTTATGCGTCCGAATCAAGGATGATATTAATCCAAAATACCCACCATCAGGAATTAATGGGAGTACACCAATGTATGGCATTAGAAATGCGGCAAATGAAACAGATAATAATAAAAATCCCAGAAGAATTGCATGTAATGAATAAGACATTCAAAACACTTGTGAACACTCTACTACAAGTGAATAATCTTCTTCCACACTCTACAGGAAATGAAGGGCAGTTGAGCGGCAACAATGAAGGTTCTTTCTATGCAGGCATTTTGTCACCACAAACAGAGGTGTTAAATGTATCTAGTGATGACATATCCGAAGTAAGAAGCTTTAATCTGGAATCACCAACGACAGCTGAACAAATGCAGACATCTAGTACAGATGATAATCTTCCACAACCACCTAAAAGGTCAACAAAAAGGAAAAGGTCAAATACAGAAACAAAACGAAATTCCCTTGCCTGGAAGACATTGACCAATACTGGTTAACACTATACCCAGCCACAAGGTACACATGTCTATAATC